>NW_026596079.1:22830563-22849716 GCF_907164565.1 Psammomys obesus | reverse complement strand
AAGAAAGAAAGAAAGAAAGAAAGAAAGAAAGAAAGAAAGAAAGAAAGAAGAAGGAAAGAAGGAAAGAAAGAAAGATCCATGATGTCCTGGGTCTTACCTTTTGTTTCAGATTAGGTTCACTCGGTGTTGGATGTCTGACCACATCTACTGTTTGTTCGTTTGTTTGTTCTGAATAAACCCAAGTCCCCAGTTTACATCTTGAGATACTGACAAAAAGGAGTTTCTGTAACTTGTTATGCGAGAGAATAAGCTTCCAGGTTCTGGCTTCTTTTGGATTGTATGAACAAAGAAAGCTCTTACTTAATGGAAGCACAAAGTACTATTTGTTTGCTTGTTTGGGGTTTCCTCCTCCGAGGTAGAGGCTCACCATGTAGCCTAGACTGACCTGAAACTCACAATTCTCTTGCATCTGCCAGCCTTTGGATTCTAGGATTATAGAAATGCAAGCATACTTGACATTGAAAAAAATACCTTTTCAAGAAGCCTCTTGAAATTTTCCCATTAGCAAGGAAGATTTCTCAGGTGAGACGATAAGAAGGATTAACTAAGATTAAAAGAAATAGACTGATTCTTTATGTGGTTAAGTTACAAACCATTTTTTAAACCAACAGTTTTGTAGACCAAAGTCAACCAAAAGCAAACACAAATATGCTTCCATTTCCTTACCCAGGCATCACCATGAACAGAATAGTTTGTACTCATTTTTTCTGACTCACTCTATTTCCTCATTTCCTTCTTCATCTGCATTCCTTAAGTACATGCTCTGCCATGTAGTTGACTAAGTATGTGTATGGACTTCATATCTGCCTGAATCTAAAGCTCTACCCTCATTTTTATAAAAAAAGAATAAATAGAAGACTAGAGATCGGAGAGCTTTGAAACACATAAATACTCATTCTTGTTGGAGCCTTTTGGGTGTATTTCTTCATTAAGGCAACCAATTTTAAGTCTGGGTGACTCTATTCATCTCTAAGCCAATTCAAAGCAATTTAACAAATAAAATTTTATGAGACTTTGTCACAAGCTTCACCAAAGGCCAATTATGAAACATCTACTTCATTTCCTTCAGCCATTGATTTTCTAATTTGTTGGCAAAAATCTATGACTTCAGCCTAATGTGATATTTTCTTTGTAAGCCCGTCTCATCTTTGGCTTTTGATTCCACTGCATTGTAACTGCTTAACGATTTCTCATCTTATTGTATTGCTTCATTATATTATTGTTAAGGTAGAGTCTCTGAATTACAATGGCTGGTGCAGTCATTCCCATCTGCTAGGTGAATGATATCACATCTGTTTTCCTCTAATCTTGTGCTGCGTCTTGGGGGCTGTGTCTTGGGTGCTTTGTTTAAAGACAATTATAAGCAATTCAATAGATGGATACTAATTTTCTTACTAGGGAGGTAGGATGCATATCATTCCATTGAAATGTTTATGCTCACATTTATTCTAAATACTCTCCACCTGCATTTTGCCAATACTTATTTAGCAATGTCTCCATTATTCTTATTGTGCTAGTTTATTTTTCTAATTTGACTTGGTAAACAGGAGTTGAAAAATGGCTACAATCATTTAGCTAAGTTTAGAGTCATAATAATTCAGTACTCTATCTTTTTATTAGCAGACCTGTCTTCTGCAGGGTTTATATTTCTCCCTTGGTATAGTTGTTTAATGCTTTTTTCTTCTTCTTCCATTTCCCTTTCTTTCCCTCTTAACATTAATTTTATTCTGGAATTTCACTCAGAAGATCAGTTCTGGCCATATTCTTGCATAGAGTAGGTACTTTTCCTCTTTCATTTGCTGTCCCTCTCTGTGGGGCCATAAAGCAAATTATAGACATTAATTTTTATGACGTGGAGACCAAAGTTAAAGAAACTGTCAACAAGAAATACACAAATGACTATAATCATTTGCCTTGATAAGAACTTGAGCTTTTAAATGCTGGCACTTTTAAACCCTGCCTGGAAGTATGAAAAATCTTCACTTGATGCTGATTGGACATTGTGGGAAATCTCTGTGGCAATATTTTAAGTAAGGGAAGCTGAAGAAAAGTGAAAGGAAGAAATTAATCTTTACATAGATGTCATGATGGACCCAGTTAGACCCTGTAATCTGAAAGTTAGTATTCTTCATGATAAGGGCCGATAAATTACATTTATAAGATTATTAATTGAGATAGTCTGTGTATGGAATGTTTTTTTGGAAATAGAGTCTTATTATTGTGCATATGCTCTATCATTCTTATGGACATAACTTAGAACCCCTGCACAGAGTAGCTCATGGCAGCTCAGTGTCCAAGAGAGTTCCCCAATAATAGGAACAGGGACTGTCTCTGACATGAACACATGGGCTGGCCCTTTGATCACCTTCACCTGAGGAGGGAGCAGCCTTACCAGTCCACAGAGGAAGACAAAGAAGCCAGACCTGAGGAGACCTGATAGACCAGGGTCAGATGAAAGGGGAAGAGGACCTCCCCTATCAGTGGACTGGGGGAGGGGCATAGGAGAAGAAGAGGGTAGAAGGATAGGATCAGGAGGAGATGGGGAGGGGGCTATAGCTGGGATACAAAGTGAATAAACTGTAATTAATAAAAATTAAAAAAGTAAAAGAAAAAAAAGAGGTTGGCGAAAATGAGTAGTAACCCAAGGAGACCATGTATAGCATGACTCAGTAAGAAAATGAAGGCTAACACAGTAAAATTGTCCAGCCTTTCACATGAATACAGACCAGCTGACAAGTACAGTCAAGCTAACACATTGCAGAATCACTGTAGCTCAGTTTTTAACTATACTTTTCTTTAAAATCTATAACCACTTAATAACTGACTGCACTCTAAACAATTTGTAGTTTTCAGCAGTTGCTTTCTCTATTTTTTAAGTAAGACTCTATTAAAGAATTTAGCATTGTGCCATGCACTTTCCCATTTTACAAGTTTACCATTTTTCTGGTATCTTAGATATGATTTCATGTGTGCAGGGCTGAACTTTCTAAGTTGTAAGTCAGCATTCTCCCTACTTTTCTGACTTGACATCTTCCGAGGTGAAATATAGAGATGTGGAGACAACATGTCATTTTATGATGACACATTTAGTGTAAAGATACAGTGATGGAGCAGAGAAAATTCTGGCTTCCAATAGAAATGTGTCTCCTGTTAGAGGAGACCATGAGGCCAGATATCAAACTTCTGTTTGAAGTCTATTTTCTATGGTAGGTGTAAAAACATGAGTTTCTCATCTTCTTAGCCATTTTTTTTTAACTTGTCCCTTTTTTGCCCTCTTGACCTTACCTCTGGTTTACTGGTTGGAGATGTACAGTATGTTTTTTATTTTATTTTATTTGTTTTGTTTTTCAAAGATCCATATTTAGAATTTTTTTTTTCAAATATAGATAAATAGTGAAAACTAAAACCTCAGGAAAGGGATGTAATATGGAGAGAATTTGACGAAATACGGAAAGGAAGATGAGCGTTCTGTGCTAGTTTATAACAGGAGGTATGCTGAACAATGTAGAGAAATACGAGCACTTATGTATTAGGCACTCTCTGTACAGCAGTTTGTGCCCAACGGAGGCAGAGTAAGGAGTAAATTAGCAGAAGAGCTCTTGTACTACAGAGTATTCCTGAGACCAGCCTGGGGAAGGAAAGAGAATGAAGCAGGATGGGGCAGAGGACAGTTGGTCTCAGTTGCTGTTTCAGTTGAGGCCTTGGGTAGCCATTTGGAGAAGTATTAAAGCTGACATAAGGATGGTCCTTTATGGGCCCGTACTAATCAGGCAGAGAACTGTTTGCTATCCCTATTATTAGGAACCGAAGGACTAAAATTTCCAATCCCTATCGAGATTTTAATGGTCTGTCATTGCACCCTACATAGTCTGAAAGTAGTGTGTGTGGATTTTTTCAAAGGCATGTCCTCTGTTATCCTTTTATAAAATATTCACTACTAACCCAATATCCAGCACCTACATTGTTATTAGTTAAAGGAATAAAACTGTAATAAAATGTGCCTTTAATACTTTTTTATGAGTCTCATGGTCAATTTCACATTTTTTTTCTATAATATCTTCATATCACAGCCTTCTCGCCATTCTGTAAGTTACCCTGAAAATTGTTGTATCTTGTAAGAACTTTTGTAGATTCTACTCATGAAGAATAACTGTTTTCTGCTCTCTTTCAGCCACACTTCTGTTCCCTGTTAGGTTCACAAGAATTAGGTTGGCTCTCAAATCTGAAACACAGAGATAGAAATCACTATGGAACTCCCCTCCACCCATTCCTCTTGTTCTCTTCTCTGCTCTGTGCCTAGAAGCTCCCTTTCCTAGGTCCTCCACTCTCGGTGGGATGAACTTTCGCTGGCCCAGTCCTTTCTGTACTGCATCTTGTCACCTCCCTTTCAGTATTCACCTTGGCTTAGCCAATTGGAAGCAGGAAGGGGAAATGAGTGCATGGTAGGAAGAAAGGATGGGAGAAATTCTTCTCCCCTACTTCCCTGTGTCACTTCCCTATCCTTGGCAGTAGCAGGGCCATTTGTGGTTATAAGGTACTGCTTTTATTAGATTCCCAGCTGTCCATAGCTGTGGTTTTTATTAGTTCAACTATTTTTTTTATTGATTTAATATAGTAAGCATCGGATGGGTCACCACAGTGCATGGTCAAAGTGGACATATTATTTTCCTCATTTTATTTGAAAACTATGAATAGCTTTGTTACCATGCTTAGTTTCTGGCAGATCTTCCTCCAGGAACCAGGTTAGTTAGATGTGAATATCACACCAGATCAAACCAACAACTGTGAGTTTTTACATTACACTACATACTCATCTTTTTAATTGCTGCCTGTTGTTGGAAGGTGAAAGCAATAAGCTCAGATGTGGTGTGAAAGGATAGCTATGGCTCCTGAGGCAACAGTTTATCATAATTAGCAAAGGTGAGAAGGCAAGTACCAAGAAAACTTGGAAGTTCTCCTGCAAAATTAGCCAATATGCCTGCCAAGCTCAGGCACTATGACTTCTACACACCTTTCTCTAGGCTGCCTTTCGTCCATTCTTTCTTAGTTTGTACAGGGAAGAACTCTCCTTTCTGGACAATTTTATCACCGTTGCTTATTTCACTGGAGTAGATATTATTTAGTGACAGGATGGATTACTTGAAAGAACACACCTTAGAAGTGATGTGTTTTCACACTTCCTCAGAGAAAACAATGCTGTGCCTCTACATGCCTGAATTCTTTCTGGTGGGAATAAGAAGAACTAGGAAGGTTGGAGTCCACTCAGAAGGACTAACCATGGGGTCCCCAGTGGAGAAAGGAAGCCAGTTTTAAGATGGACTGAATTAGAAGCAATATCAGTGTGATCAATATGTTTAAGAACATTGTCAAGGTCACAGGTAACAGTCTTGACTGTTAAAAGAGGAAGCTGTTGATACAGTCTCAGGGGATCACTTCTGTGAAATGTATGTCTGGGTTTTTCCCTGCCAGCTGTAGTTGGAATAAGAAATAAAATATTGACTAAAGAGTGGTTTAAATATGAGATGTTTTAGACAGATTTTATTTGTTTGAATGTGAAAAAGACATTTTATATATTAAAACTATGACCCAATAGCCATCTTTTTTTTCTACTAAACCCACCAAATTGAAGAACATAAAGAGACAATAATAGCATAGATTTAGAGTTTGTGATGTGTGCTTATATTTTTAGTACTTGAGAAGCTAAGGCAGGAGGATCACATTAAGTTTGAGGCTAACTTAATCTGGGCTCAAAAGTGAATTCAAGGCCAGCTTGGGATACACAGAAGGACACTGCCTCAAAGAAGAGATTATTTCTAAGTATTTGAATGCCTGAAGAAAGGAAAGAGTTATTCTAAGGAGAGGAAATTATAGACAACAACTTCCAGGCTTGGCTCAATTCCCACGTTTCTGCCACAAATGGTTAAGATTCTTCTATCATCCTGTGGGGAAAGGAACTGGGAGCCAAATACTTATGGAAATTGAATTTCCTTTCAATGGGTGGAGACTCAGAGCAGATACAATTTGATTTAGAAAAAACAAAAGCAGGTGTGCTGTCTGTTCTACAAACTCCCTTATCAATTTGCTCTCCATTTTCTCAGGCTTGCATAGTCCACATGAACTGCTTTGTCCTCTGGCTTTAATTGGGCTAATCCAATGCCGGGATTAAACTGAAAGGAGTGAAGTGCCCGGGGAGTCGTGAGGGGCTTTTTAAATTTGGTGCCGGGTCTTATACTTATAAACCTCCCTCCTCCGAGAGACAGGGCAGATGAGAGTGAGGCTTCATTCTTGTCCAGATTACTCCTGCTTGAACATAGGTATTCCAGATTGTTCCATGTAGTTCTTCTACAAGTGCCCTACCTTTGGCCTTGTTACTTGTGTGTGTGTCTGCATGTGTGAGTATCTGTGTGTATGTATGTGTGAATGTGTCTGTGTGTGTTTCTGTGTGCATGTATGTATGTCTGTGTGTGTCTGTGTATGTCTGTCTGTGGCTCTGTATGTGTGTTTCTGTGTTTTGTTTGTGCCTATGTATATGTGTGTCTCTGTGTGTATATATGTGTATGTGCATGTCTCTGTGTGTTCTTGTGTGTCTCTGTATGTGTCTCTATGTGTGTGTGTGTGTCTCTTTGTGTATGTGTCTGCATTGTGTGTGCATCTCTCTTTTTGTGTTTGTGTGTGTGAGAGAGATAGAGGGTTGGCATGATGTGATATATACATGAAACAGTAATAAACCTGGTTTTCTGTTGTTTCCTTGTTTTTACCCTGAGAATTCTACTATGTGTTGTTAGCATCTTGGAATGCTGTAATACTTCTCTTATGGGTCTACATCATAACCAAGGTTTTATCAATGGTTCCCTTTGTAAAGTCTTCCATTAACCTATGAGTACGCCTTCTGTATCTTGTTAGGATTCTAGGTGATGGCTAATGTACCCATTCTTCATTCCTAGATCAATGTTCTAAACATACTTTCTATTTAATAATTGATGGATATTTCATATATATTCTAATTTATGTTTATGTGTGTGCAAATGTCCATGGAGGATAGAAGAGGATCCCTTGGAACTAGAGTTTCAGGTGGTTGTGAGCCTTTGGAGATGGGTGCTTGAAACTGAATTATGAAAGAACAGCAAGTTCTGACCCATCTCTCCAGCCCCTGAGGTCACTTAAGGTCCAGCCTCCTGCTAGCTTTCTGACTTCCAAGTGGGTTGTGCCAGTACCTGTTGCCTCATCTGCAGGACCTATGTGTATAGCAGGTATGGATGCTTGCTAAGCTTGTTTAAGAAACTAATGAGCTGTCTCAGCAGAAGAAAGTACCCAGTGACAAACCTGATGGACTGAGTTCAACCTATAAGATTCACATTGTAGAATGGGAAAATAACTCCCAACAGTTGTTCTCTAACCTTACCCTGGTACTACAGCATAGTCAAACCTCAAGCCAGATGAAATATTTAAAAATAAATAATAAATGCTTGTTGACGGACTTACTATATTACCAAAAATTTAGGTCACAATTTACCCAAGTAGGAAAAAAAACATTTAAGAATTCTGGATCCCTCTCTATATGAATGAAAAACTTGAAGCAAGGGAATAACCTAAGAAAAGAGAGGTGAATTTGTCTTCTATCTTTGTCATTTTAACAGATCAAGAATTTTCCAAAGTCCTTTAACCTCTTTGTCTTTTTTTGGCTTCCTACCCTTAGCTGGCGCATAACAGCAAAACGATTTTCAGTAAGCAACTTCATCAAGGAAAAAAGTATCATAAGTACAGCACATGTTCACCTCTCCTTAACTGCCGGATCTTCCATCTGTTGCTTTAGTAATATTGATAAAAGAATTAAAGACACCACATCATCTCCTGAGCCAAATGAAAGCAGCCATTCTCAAGAGACATACTATGACATTTTTATGTCTCACTACATGAAAAAGAAAGAGCATTTAATTTATTTTAATCTGGCTAATTTGAAACTAGATGAGATCATCTAGCTAACACATAGTTCTTGACTTTTAAGATCAGTATGTTGTAACAGTGACAGTTGTTAGTGTTAAAAGTGGCTTACATTTAATCAACTAGAAAGGTTACCTTCACTACAAAAAACAAAATTTATAAACTGACAGCTAAGACTAACCTGACTGGAAATAGGGATATACTCTTAATAGGAGATAGTTTCATACTGCTTTAAAATAAATATAGCATTGATTGGGCATTGTAACATAAGCCTTCAGCCCCATCACTAGCTACGAGAGGTGGGTGCACCTCTGTGAGTTCAATGCTAGCCTGGTCTATATAAAGTCCTAGGTCAGCCCGAGCCACATAGTGAGACCCTGTCTCAAAATAAAAACTATATAAGTATAACTTTGATATTTGAATATGTGGGTATTTGTTATTTTGCGATCTTGTTGCTTTCTCATAATGCAGAACAGATGGAAAGTTCAAAAAATATGTTGGCAGTTAGTATTTAAGATCATTTCCATGGTAGCTAGGATGATGGAATTGCTCCTGGATTCTCAGATAAGGAACACTTCCTCAGCTGGGCTTGGATGTGTTCTCTGTGAAGGTTCAACTTGTCCTGGGAGAGATATTTTAAACCAGAAGACAGATTTGGAGTTGGCAATAAGCAATATCAAGTGATTTGCTATCATATTCCATACTGTATGATCAGGACAAAAATCTGACAACCAAAGTATTTAAATGGCTTATTAACTTGAGATTTTGAAAGACTTTATCATGTGAAGAGTATGGCAGTAATATGTTAGTCTTGAGTGTCTTAGGGTTTCTATTGCTCTGGAGAGACACCATGACCAAAACAACTCTTATAAAGAAAACCATTTAATTGGGGCCGGCTTACAGTTTCAAAGGTTTAGTGTATTATCATCATGGTTGGGAGCATGGCAGTATATAGACACACATGGAGCTAGAGAAGGAGCTGTGAATTCTACATCTTGATTTACAAGCAGCATAAAGAGACTGTGTGCCACCCTGGTCATATCTTGAGCATAAGAGATCTCAAAGACCTCCTCCACAGTGACACACTTCCTCTAACAAGACTTCAACAAGGCCATATCTCCTACTAGTCTCACTTTCTATGGATCAAGCATGCAAACACCGGTGTCTATGGGGGCAATTCTTTCAAACCACCACAATGTGATTATGTAAACTCTTAAAAAGTACTTGGCATAACTCCTGAGTAGTAGTTTGATTTTACATTTAGACACAACCACTGTTCTGCTTACCTGTGTCAGGTAAGTTTCAGTTCAGGCTCAAATGTTGACAGATCTTCAAAAAGCCATCAGGTGCTCAGTGGTCTAAAGTTTTTCACAATGATTTAAAGTCTCTCTTTTTCTCCCCAGTCCCCTCTGTGTGTGTGTGTGTGTCTGTCTGTCTCTCTCTCTCTCTTTCACTGTTTCTCTCTCACACCGTCTGGTAAATTTTTACCTCCTCCATTTTCTTACCCCCCAACTAATGTCTTTAATATTACCCTTGAGTTACTTGAGTTTTGTTTTTTTGTTTATTTGTTTTTTTCTGGAGAAAGTAGAAAGAGTACCATTCAACTGAGTTTGGATGAAACATGGGAGGTGGAATAGGAGATTTAATTTACCTTACCTGTCCTCTAGGTGTTCATGAAGATTCCTCTTAATTATTTATCTTTCCTGAAGCCTACTTTTTTTTAAAATCCAAGTCTCTCTTTGAGGCCCTGAAACTCACTATGTAGATGAGACTGGCCTTGAATTCAGAGAACCACCTGCATCTTCCTCCCAAGTGCTGGAATTAAAGACACATGGCACTTTTAAAGATTATAGCCTACTTTCATATAGAATGTTTCTTCCAATAACTCATTAATTGGAAATTTAACTCCTATGAGTCATAGGATAATGCTGTTTCAAGATAGGATTGATGACATTGATGGTTTTAAGAGAAAATGAAGAAAGACATGAGGGAGGCTCATGACATGCATTGCCCTTTCAGTACTCTCTTTCTTATTATGATATAGTAAGAATTGCCTAACCAGGTGCTAATTCTTGTTCTTGGACTGTCAGCCTTTACAACTACGAACAAAGTAAATATATATCTTTTAAAGATAATCCTATGTTTTTCTATTATAGTGACTAAACATGGACTAAGATGGTATATATATATATATATATATATATATATATATATATATATATATATTGGTATTTTGATCATAGCTTATTATCATGCATCTACAAAATGGACCAAAATATGTCCTTTTAGCTTTCTAAAATCACAACTGTTTTACTTAACATCCTCCACAGACCTGACTTTAATAAAAGGATTGGGTTTATACTCCACTCAAACTAGGACATGAAAAAAAGAAAGGTTTGAATTCTAAAAGGCCTCTTTGGACAGACAAAAGAAGTCTAAAGGTGAGCCTCAGTTCTTGTGTTTAACATATGCCCAGTGGTGTCAGTTGCATGGTTTTAGAATTGTAAAGTTCTGTAAAGCTGAACCAGAGGAGATTGTGGACAAGGAGGCTGATTGTATTCAAGTATCTGTGCTTTCCTTGAACTCTTTTTCTTGCTAGCTCAAAACTATGGAAGCGAAGTTATTGACATGACCTGGTGTGTTCACAGAAGTAGCTAGAACATCAAGGCTATTTTGAGATAAGGAGAGGTTGATGCCGTATCTGGGTCCCATATGTCACAACATATAAAATGGTGGCCACGGTTCCATTATATCCATGTACTTTCTGTGTTAGACATCATGGCTACTATTGAAGATACCCAAAACATATGAGCAGACTCACTGGGAAGAGAAAAGAGTTGATAAAGTCAGAGTTCCCTGGAGAAACATGAAGCTTCAAATCTATGCCTGAGGCAAAAATGGCCAAAGAGAAAAGACAGACTTAAAGCGTAGAAAGAAATCAATTGACCCAAAAGGAAAAGACAAAAGTTCAAATAGAATGAAAGAAAGTCAGCATAGGCAAGATCAATGTATTTCAAAGAATATTAGCCCTAAAGGGCTTGTAGGGGCTTTGGATTACAGAGAGAAAAAAAAAATGTCCTTCACTTGGCAAGGCATTAGAAGGCAGAAATAGAAAGCAAAGAGAAATAGAAGTGGGTTTTAAGATTGAGATTGGGTTTATGTTAGACAAAACAACTAGAGAAAAAGAGATGAACAGCAATAAAACAGGTCTTAGAGATGATCCTGGCAATTACAGAAGAGGACAGAAAAACTGAAGGTGAAGATGGTGTTTACAAGCTAGGGAGCATTTAGTAAGGAAAGAGTAAGCCATAATCCCTGAGAAGAGTCTGTTGACATGGTATCATGTCAACTGGCATCATGTGGTAGACATATGTCTCACAGGTAAGTTCTACCTGTATGTGTGTGTGTAGAACTGTATATGTATATATGTGTGTGTGTCCTTCACTTGGCAAGGCACTAGAAGGCAGAAAATAGAAAGTAAAGAGCAATAGAAGTGGTTTTTAAGATTGAGATTGGGTTTATCTTAGACATGACAACTAGAAAAAAAGAGATGAATAACAATAAAACATATATATATATAATAAATATAAATATAACATATAAATACAATATGATATATACAGGAATGCATACACATATAATACATATACATATATATTAGCTGGTGATAATTTAAATTAAAAAGATTTCTTGTAGGTTAGGATTTCTAGCTTCTGAAAAAAAAAAAAAGAAGGGTTTGGTAAATCTGTAAGCCAGTTCTTGCACTGCAATGTTTGTATGGAACAATGCAGCAGATACTTCCTAGAGAGAAACCCTGTCCTCACCTGGAGTAGGTCACCAAGGAGATGAACTACTTCAGGTCTGCTCCACTTACCCCTGCCAGCTGCTTGGCCACTTAGCAAGTAAGTTGGGAAAGGCCTGTATAATGTTTATATATTATTTGTCTAAAGTAATTTTTGATATACATTTTTAATGTTTTGCACAGATATTTACTAAGCACCTATTACACACTTAGCTAAAATCAAGAAAAAACTCAAAGACTGTAGACCCGGGCTTTACTTTCAATGTGCTTGAGTTCTAGTGTGGTTACACACACACACACACACACACACACACACACACACACACACACCCCTCTTACTTGTGTGTATGTTGTAATGTGATACTGAGACACATAGAGATAAAAGTTCATGGAACTCCAAGCAGAATAAGACTGCTTTAGGAAACAAGAATCTTACTTGTTGCTGCTTACTAAAAAGCAGCTTCTAAATGAGTGTTTCCGTTTGTAATGCCCCAGAGATTTCAGAACTTCACACAGGCAGTGGCTAATACAGAAATCACTGGCCCTAGCCACCTAGGCAAGACCACTCTTGACTGAGTCATTCAAATTCTGGTTACCAAGTTATCAGACTTGGCCTTCACACCTTCACATACAGAGAATGTTCGAGAGTTGCGGAGGGTCCTTTGTTTTCACCCTTTTATAACTTTTGTTGTTGTTGTTGTTTTTATTTATTTTTATTATTTTTTATTAATTATACTTTATTCACTTAGTATCCCCCCATAAGCCCCTCCTTCCTCCCCTCCCAATTCCCCCCTCCCTACCTCTTCTTCACACATGCCCCTCCCCAAGTCCACTGATAGGGGAGGTCCGCCTCTCCTTCCTTCTGATCTTAGTCTATCAGATCACATCAGGAGTGGCTGCACTGTCATCTTCTGTGGCCTGGTAAGGCTGCTCCCCCCTCAGGGGGAAGTGATCAAAGAGCAGGCCAATCAGATTATGTCAGAGGCAGTCCCTCTTCCCATTACTATGTAACCCACTTGGGCACTGAACTGCCATGTGCTACTTCTGTGCAGGGGTTCTAGGTTATCTCCATGAATAGTCCTTAGTTGGAGTATGAGTCTTTGGGAAGTTCAAGTTTTCTGGTTCTGTTGCTCTCCTTGTGTGGTTCCCGTCCTCTCCAGCTCTTACTATTTCCCACTTCTTACATAAGATTCCATGCACTCTGTCCAACAGTTGGCCATAAGTCTCAGCGTCTGCTTTGATAGTCTGCAGGGCAGAGGCTTTCAGAGGTCTCTGTGGCAGGTTCCTAGGTTGTTTCCTGTTTTCTTCTTCTTCTGATGTCCATCCTCTTTGCCTTTCAGGATGGGGATTGAGTGTTTTAGTCAGAGTCCTCTCTCTTGATTAGTTTCTTTAGATGTACAGATTTTACTAGGTTTATCCTATGTTATATGTCTATATGAGTGAGTATATACAGTGTGTGTCTTTCTGCTTCTGGGACAGCTCACTCAGGATGATCCTTTCCAGGTCCCACCACTTACCTGCAAATTTCATGATTTCCTTATTTTTCATTGCTGAGTAATACTCCATTGTGTAGGATGCAGAAATTGTGGTACATCTACACAATGAAGTATTACTTTTATAACTTTATATGGTGGGTCCATCTGTAATCTCTTGAAATAAACTGTCCTTAAGGATAGTCCCTTGTCTCTTTTGTCTACAGGTTAAGTCTGTTTTTTTTTTTTTTTTTTTAATAATGATATCCTGAGCCAATAAAACAATGTCATGCTTTTGTCACATCCATTGGCTACATCTCATTTAACTCAAACCCAAACCTGAGGAGAAAAGAGGAAACAGGACAAGAGCCTACCACAGAGGACCTCTGAAAGACTCTATCCAGCTGGGTATCAGAGCAGATGCTGAGACTCATAACCAAACTTTGGGCAGAGTGCTGGGAATCTTAAGAAGGGGAAGATAGTAAGACCTGGAGAGGACAGGAACTCTACAAGGAGAGCAATGGAACCAAAAAATCTGGGCAAAGGGGTCTTTTCTGAAATTGATACTCCAACCAAGAACCATTCATGGATACAACCTAGAACCCCTGCTCAGATGTAGCCCATGGCAGCTCAGTCTCCAAGTGGGTACCCTAATAAGGGGAACAGCAACTGTCTCTGACATGAACTCAGTGGCTGGCTCTTTGATCTTCTTTCCCTGAGGAGGCAGCAGCCTAGCCAGGCCACAGAGGAAGACAATGCAGCCAGTCCTGATGAAACCTGATAGGCTAGGGTCAAATGGAAGTGGAGGAGGCCCATCCCTATCAGTGGACTTGGAGAGAGTCATGGGAGGAGATGAGAGATGGAGGGTGGGATTGGGAGCGAATGAGGGAGGGGGCTACAGCTGGGATACAAAGTGAATAAAATGTAATTAATATAAAAAGATAAAAATAAAAAGAATAAACAACCAAAAATATTTGCACTTTGAAATCTTTTCTTTTTTTATTTCAGCTTATTTAACTTACATCCCAAGGGTGCTCCTCCTTCCTCTTCCCCCAGTCTTTCCCCTTCCCCTCTCTCTTTCCTTCCACAAAAGGGGAGCCCTTCCCTCCATACCAACCTTCCCCAGCACATCAAGTTATATTTCTGAGCATATCCTCATCCCCTGAGGCTGGGCGAGGCAGCCCTGCTGGGGGAAAATGATCTAAAAACAGGCAATGGAGTCCATGTTAGAAACAGTGCTCCCCCTGCCACTTGCCAGGGGACCTACATGAAGACCAAGGTGCCCATCAGCCACATCTGTGTGCACATGTACACATGTTTGCAAGTGCTCTTCAAAGACAGAAAAAAGCATCAGATACCCTCAAGCTAAAATTAAAGGTAGTTGTGAGCCACCAAACATAGGTGCTTGGAACTGAACTCAGGTCCTCTGGAAGAGCATTAAGAGCTCTTAACTTCAGAGCCATCTTTCCTATCCCAAGATATGTGTGTGTGTGTATATGTGTATAATTTGTCATACCCTCTTCCCGTGCCTGGTACAGTTGGCTCATACTTGAACCTAGACTTGTCTTTTACCCCATCCCTTAGCCCGTTTTTTTAGCAATGCCCAGAGGGATCACACAACTCTAGTCAAAGCTGTTTGTCTTCCCTGTTCAGATGATGGAGGAGGAGGTTCTAAGAGAAGGGATTGTATGTGCAAGAGGGTCGCTTATTAACTATACTTTATGTCTTACCCTTGCAGAACATTTTTTTTCCAAGCTCTCCATGACATGTTTTCTCACTGTAATTTTAGACATCACAAACTGGTTACTAAACAAGACTGGTTTCCTAGCACCTGGGTTTGAATTCAGATCTGTCTACCTCTAGATATGGAAGAAGTTTATTTTCAAGGCAGTTTCAGCCATATATCTGATTGTGTCCCCACAAGAGAATGGCAGGAAGGGGCAAAGGAGAACATTTGTCTCATTCTTAGTAGACATTAACAGGAACAATAATAATAATGATGATGATGATGATGATGATGATGATGATGATGATGATGATGATGATGAATGATGATGATGATAATAACAATAAAACAATTTAGAGAGAATTCCAAAGCTTCCTTTGACTTGCTCCATACTGGGGGTGGAGGTAGGGGTGAGGTTCCCCCCCTTCATTTTTGTGTGGGAACAATTAATTTCACTTTGACTTTATTTATGGAGAAGGCACTAGGACCATGGCAAACAAGGTAAGACACAGGTAGCTGAACAGCAAGCATTGGGTCTCCCTGGAACCTGTTATCTACAGCCAGACCCGATCACATTCTTGTGTGGGAGCACTGGTCTCAGATGGCCCTCCTACTCATGCTGTGATGCGAGCAGTATTTGCATGGAATCACCTGCTCCCTCTTTTGTTTTCTGTCTAGAGGTGGGGCTTCGTGAGGTTTCACATTAGCATGTCTACTGGTGTTGCAGCTGTTCTGGTCTTGTGTTTTGGAAGCCATTTTGTAAGGTGTCACTGGTGTAGATACTCTGTCATTTCTAAAAGGCAGTTTCACAGCAAACTTTCTGGACCTTTGGCTCTGACAGTCTTTCTGTCCTCTCTCCTGTGATGTTCCCTGAGCCTTACACAAAGGAGTTGTTTTATAGGTGTTATCTGCAAAGGCTGGGATCCTCAGGATCTCTTGTTCTTTGACCAGTTGTGACTCCCTGTAATGCTTTTCATTTGCTTTAGAGAGAAGCCTTTTATATGGATGAAAGCCACAGTTATATCTAAGTGTGATGAGGGAGGTAATTAGTCTTTCCCAGGGATGGGTTTTCTATCTGGTTATCTGATACAAAGTGACCAGCCTTGAAATCACATACACACAAGCAAGAAAAATAGACTTATCAGGTGGTACGTATATATTTGTGGATATATATGCAATGATAATAATCAAAGAGAAAGAATTTGAAAGGGAGTGAGGGGGTCATGAGTGAGACTGTAGAGAAGGCAGGCACAGGAAAGGAGTTAGAGGGACAAAAAAGAAGTGGGAAGTGGTATAATTATATATTACTCAAAAACTTTCTACAAAAAAATTCAAGTTTTAAAGTATATTTTGAGTATGATCCTGAGTCATCTTCATTTTCTAAGACAAAATAAATGCACACTTGACTAGGAATACAACTAAAAGCAAGTCTTTGGGTGAGTGACAAGGTGGTAAAGACCAGAATTCCAGGATATGTGAAATGGCTTCATTTGTCCTTATTTGTTTTTCTAACAGTTTCAGTCCTTTTATTGCAGGAATATGAGTATTTTGTCTATATATATATATATATATATATGTCTATGCATTACATGCGTGTCTTATGTCCTTGGAGGCCGGAAGAGCTTGTCAGATCCCCTGGAACTAGAATTATAGATGGTTGTAAGCCATTATGTGGGAACTGAGCATAGGTCCTTTGGAAGAGAAGCAGGTGCTCTTAATCATTGAGCCATCTCTCCTGCTGCCCTAATAGTTTTAATTATACTATTATAGTTATTATTATAATTTTATAAATAAACAATATTAATTTCTTGTACCAAAGGCAACCTCTGTTGATACTTTGTTGCATTTTGCATTTTCTTATAACTTTAGATAGTTTTATAGCATAATGTTTTAATATGCTATTTAACTTATTTTTTACTTTACATGTCTTGGCTAGTTTCACACATTATTAAAAACTTCTTAAATATTAATTTTGTTTACTTAGTGTTTTACCATTTGAGATTTCCATAATTTATAAAGTACGCAGATTATTTCTGGGATTTTTTTTTCAATTGAAGGAAATGCTTTCTTAAGGTGTTTTCAGGCAGCGTACTTTGTTTGCAGAGCTGTTTTAATTAGGTCATACTTCACAGTCACAGAATTTAGAGACTTGTGGTAAGAGTTGTTACATGCCTTTCTGGCTTGGTATACCAACCTTTGTAGACCAGGATTTTGTGCCAAGAAGACACATGAAATGGCCTGCAGACTGGCCACATCCCTATGTACCAGTCAGAGGACCGGGCAAAGTTGATCTCTCTGGTGGCACAAAGACTGAGGAAGAAGCTACACTAGGAGCGTGAGTCAGTCTTAATTGGTACTATGTTGGTGATGCTAAGATTTTGGCTGGCTTCATTGGGAGTCCAAAGTTTGTGTGCTGAGCTTTCCCTGATCTTGGCAGAATTTGTGTTTGGCATCAATACAACTAGCCTTTTGTTAGACTAGAAGTTGTCCAATTTATTTGAAAATGGCCCCTAGCTCTCCCAAGTTCTTCAAAAGTGCCATCTGCATGCAGCTTATCATTTAGAACAACTTTTGTCATCTGGTGAGACTATTTGTCATTATTTCTGGTCTTTATGAGGTAAAGTTTATTTATCCTCTTACTGAAAATTTGCATTTTAGATTTGAGCATTAAGTCCTTGGTCTGCTTTTTCACTGGGATTTTTCTTTTTAAGTGGTGGGTGGGATGCAATGAACTTTATTCATGGTATTCAAGAAAGGAGGGCTCCTTAAGCCTCTTCCTTTCTTTGGGGAGTTTAGGATGGGAACTGTGAAAGGAGATACTCAGTGTTGGGGACTGAGTTGCCATGGTCACTGAGTTGGGGTATGGACTCATCAACAGGTAAGGACCACTCTCTTCCTTTTGTGTCCTTGCTGGATTGGGTAGTCCAGGACCTCTTACTCCTTGAAGGGTATGTAGATCATACCCTTCACCCTGTTCCTATAGTGGTATTTGTTCTCATAACATGAAATGAGCTTTACAAAGTTGTCATTGAGAGCAATGCCAACAGTGATGGAAGAGTGGGTGTTACTATTAAAGTTGCAGGAGACAACCTGGTCTTCATTGTAGCCCAGAAACCTTTTTAGTGGTCCTTATGATACCTGCTTTATTACTTTTTTGGTGTCATAGTACTTGGCAGATTTTCCATGGTAGCATGTCAGAGCTATAGTGGAACATCGGGTATAGGTACCTGGAAGGCCATGCCAGTGAGCTAGCTTCCTGTTCAGCTTTGGGATTATCAGGCCCACAGCCTTGGCACTGGATGCAGCGATGACGTTATAAGCAGCTCCATGGCCATCAGCCACAGCTTTCTAGAGGGGCCCTCTACAATTCTCTGGGTGGCAGTGATGGCATAGCCTCTGGCCAGGGGTCTTTTCATATTGCTGAAGTTGTCATGAACAACCTTGATAGGGGCACTAAACTGTTCATGATGTAGGAAGTATTGCTAACCACTTCTAGTGGTTCATACCTATCACAAACATGGGAACATCAACAGAAAGAACAGAGATAATGACTCTTCCAGAACACCACTGTTCAAGTGGGCCCCAGCCTTCTCCATGGCAGTGAAGACACCAGTAGACTCTGTAACACACTCAGTTCCTACATTACCCCACCTGATGTTGGTGGAGTTTTCCTCCTGGAAGATCAAAATGGTTTTCCCATTGATGACAGCATTCCCATTTTCAGCCTTGATTGTGCTGAAAACTTGAAGCATTGTCAAGTCATGCTGGATCACATAGACTGTGTAGTGGTCAGTGAAGGGGTCATTGACACCAACAATATCCACTTTACCAGAATCAAAGGTAGCCTTGATAACCAGGCATCCAATATGACCTGTTCATGCCAAACTTCATTATTGTGACTCAGGGAGGAAACCAATACTGCTCAAAAAGATGAGTCCATCTTTGGAACAAGAAGTAGCAAAGAGATGATAATATTCTTATTAATTTGTAAGAACTAATTATATATAATAATAATAGATACATATATTTGCTTATCGTAAATACAGCAAGTATTTTTCTGCCTGGAGTATTTGCTTATTAACTAAAAAATGTTTTGTGGTATATAGAACTTCAAATATTTGCATAACATTTATGTTAAAAATATCCCATGTCTTTCTGCTTTTAAATAATATAATATAATATAATATAATATAATATAATATAATATAATAT
>NW_026596079.1:22818298-22830553 GCF_907164565.1 Psammomys obesus | reverse complement strand
ATAATATAATATAATATAATATAATATAATATAATATAATATAATATTGTAATGTAATGTAATGTAATGTAATGTAACATAGCATAATATAATATAAATATAATATATATGATGAAAGTTCCTACCTAGATATATTACCCCCAAATAATCTAGCAATTTAGATTTTTTATTTTATTGTTTATTTGTGTGGGTTTTTGTTCATTTGTGTGTGTGTGTAGGTGCAGGTGCATGAGGAAGCCAGAAGAGGGCATCAGTCCCTTTGATGTTGAAATTAAAAACTGTTACAAGTTACCATTTGGCATTTGTGGGTTGGGAAGCAAAATTTGATCTTCTAGAAGAGTAGCAAGCAGTCTCAACTGCTGAGCTATCTCTCCCTTCCCTAGTTTCCTAATTCTAGCCCTCTAGCATCCACTCATTGCTCTTGGAGGAAGATAACAAATGGGAAAAGTTTGCTGACAAGGCAGAAGTCATCAGGAAAAAATGACCTCTTCTTGTACAAATGTGGTAGAGAAATGAAATGCCCACCTTGCTTTTGTCATCCAGAGAGGTACTTAATGCACCACTCAAGTCTCTTCAGATGAACACTTCTTAAGCTTCCTGAAGTTCTCATTAATTCTAAATTGTGAGTGGTAGTGGTACTTATGCCCTTTATGCTGCTGAATATTATTTTCCGGGTATAGGATGTGATTTGTTTTAATTCTGACAGTCACTCATGATACTCTTATCAAAGAAGGTAGATGGAATTGGCTTCTGGCTTCCCCTCTGCCCTGGAACAGCAGCCACACTTTCATGATAAATTGCACAGAGAAAAAGGCAGCAGGAGTTGCTTGTACCAAAACGACAGTGGCTTTTGGCTTTGCCTCAGTGACTTTGTTCCACATTTCTTTCTGAACTCTCAGAGAAAAGTGTTAATGAGAGCTTATCTATCTCTAGACTTGTGCCATCAGCTCTTTATTTTTCTTAGAATATTTTAAGTCCTACAGAGCTTCAATTTAGCCACTCCACATAGCACTTTCATGATAATTCCTCCCTGGGGTGGAAATAATCAGAGGGTGAAATTCCAAGGTTTATTATACATATAGTTTTTAACTATGATCTGGTGTAGTTTCATTATTTTGAAAAGACTTGGGGGGGGTTACAAAAAAGCACTTAGTGAGTAGAAAATGAAGGATGGAAACAGTTTTTTCCTTTAATGGGCCTCAGAGCTAACCTAGTGGTATAATATTCAATACCTCTGTGATACTGCTACGCTGACTCTCTCATTTGTAAAGGTCTGACACAGGTATCTGAGAACATATTGACATTAGCAAAGCTGTGTGTGTGTGTGTGTGTGTGTGTGTGTGTGTGTGTGTTTGGTGTGTGTGTTGTTCCCAGATATGGAGCTCAGAAGAAAATATTCCTTTAGTTAACTCTTCCCACAGTGCATATAGGGTAGTGTGGCCAGGGATGTGGTGATGTCTATTATCAGTCTTCATTATATTCTTGAACAATTGAAACCATTTCCTCCAAAAGTATTGTAAAAATGACACTTTCATGCGTTATATGAAACTTTGTTTTTTAGCTAATCCCGTTTTCATACATTTATCAAACCAAAGCAGCTGGGCCTCTTCCTGCCAATATTAATGCATCACCCTCTCTTCCTACTATTTGCCTTGCTCTTTACATCTGATATAGCTATGGAACTAAACATAGCTCCTTGCATGGCTTCTGATCAATAGCAGAGGATGGTTTCTACCTGCCTGTTTATACTTTGTTTCATCACAGCCGCCAGGCAGCCTAACTCCTAGCTCCTGTGGCCAGTCCTATTGACATCTGCATAGCCTTGGGGGGCTGTGCTTTGTTGGGGTTATCTAGTACCATCACACAATGCTTGGGACTGTCACCATGCATAGTAGACAAGTGTGAAGGTGCTGCAGTAAAAGTGGAATCCTCCAAAGTCTCCCACTTAGCATCCTATATCTTGCCAAAGCTGTTGAACTTCCTGAAGGAGCCCTGGGGCATACAAGGAGGGTGTCTATGGATCTCAATTTAAACTATTACTCTGGGCATTTTTGATAGTGTCCCTTCACATCTACACACATTTATTATGACATTATGGCCTAAGATTGCACGAATGGCTAAGGAGGGACACCTCTAATGCCTGTCTATTCACCTCCAGTGTCCTTTGTAATGTGATTGGGTATGTTATTTGAGACACAAGAAGGATTTATTAGAGACACTCACTTTCTAAATGATATCCTCAATGAATAAAGATGTCCCCTTTAGCACTTCACTTTTGCTTAACAGAGGCCTACGCCTTCAGAAGCGTGCTTCCTGTGCAGCCGGCTGCACTTATGAGCAATAAAGGGAATTTATAGAGGACTTACTGCATGCCAGCTACTCTTCCAATCACGTTCGAGATAGAATTTACTTATATTTATTTTTTAATTCTTAAGTGTGCTAAGAATTACTTTTTAAAATGCCACATTAGCTTCTTCATGCTTTGTAAAAACCTCCTGAAGAGATTCCACTATTGGCAACACCAATTTTTTTTTCCTCAGGTGAGGAAGTTGAGGTACAAAAAAAGTGAAAAGCCTCACCCAGAGTCATACAGCTAGCCACTGGAAGAGCTGAAATTCAACAATCTGGTCCCAGAGTAAAATTCACTGCTTCTATATTATTCTATATAATGCTACAAAACAATATGTTCAGTCACTGTGTGTGTGTGTGTGTGTGGTGTGCTATAAATCGTTTTTGCAAATAGTAAAAGTAGAGTCCAGAACATTTAGTTATTTGCTTGAAATTAAATTGCTTCTCAATGGAAGAGAAATACATTCAAATCCACTTATTAGGAACCTAGAGAGTATCTGAGCCACAGTTGAATCTTTAGAAGGCAAATTTGCCAGGCCATACCATGGTTAAGGGATAATCCAGAAATCTCCTCATATTTGCCATTTAATTTTGTATCTTTATAACTTGGTGATTATTTCATATATTTGAATTTATTTAAACATGACTGGGAACCTACTTTAAATATTATGTTTGCAGTGATATGAATAAAAATGGCCCCAATAAGCTCACAGATAGAGGTATTATTAAGAGGTGTGTTTTGTGGCCTTGTTGGAGGAAGTGTGTCACTGGGAGTGGGCTTTGAAGTTTCAAATGCTCAAGCTAGGCCCAATGTCTTGCATTCTTTCTGCTGCCTGCCAATCCAGATGTAGAATTCTCGGCTCCTTCTCTAGAACCATGTTTGCCTGTGTATTGTCATGCTTTCTGACATGATGATAATATACTAAACCTCTAAACCTGTAAGCTGGTTCCAGTTAAGCATTTTCCCCTAAGAGAGTTGCTGTGGTCATGGTGTTTCCTCACAGCAATAGAACACTAACAAAGGCACCTTTGTTTACAGTCAATAGCTTAACATTATTAATAGCTAACACTATGTTCCAGTCATTAGAATTAACATGTATTTACATGTTTCTCCCTTCTTCCCACTTACACACACATATTATGAAAATTAACCAACATGCAGAAAAGTGTACAGAATAAAACAAATATTAGAATGCACACATATAGATAGCAATGGTTGACATCCTAGTGAGCAGTTTTTTAGTCATCCTTTTCCTTATATTTGCAAGCATGCATCTCATGCACAATCATATAATTTTAGGTAAATGGAGTTCAGCTTTACATCCTATGTGTAACCTGCTTTATCTGTTCATTCCTTCACTCAAAATACCCACCCAAATATTAACATTTCCATAATGATAAGTTTGAAAGGATATGTACTGTGTATTTTCCTATTTTGATAAGCAAAAAGATTAATCTTTTGTAGGTAACAATATTAGACAGGGTAGGTGAAGCTGTTGTGCAGAAATCAAATCCCTAAGACTTAGTGGTTTATTTAGTCAGGGTCCTTTCTGGCTTACATAGTTGGAGGTTGGACCAGTGCCCACTTGTTTACATGCTGGCTCTGTTCTCAGGAGATTCTGGTCTCTGCAGCAGGAGAACAGTGCTGGAGCATGACACTGAGTCTTTCTATTCTCTCACTAGATAAAACAAACGTTTGTTTCCTATTAGCTATGGTTTAGAGCTGAAATGTACTTCACATATTCCTGTGCTGAAGGTTTGTTTCTGATGCATCAGTAAGTAGAGGTGAGGTTCTTAGTGGTGACTAGGTCATAAGGGCTCAAACATCACTTGAAAAGCAAATCACTCATGGATATGTTAGGCCTAGCAGGAGCCTAATTTCCAGGGAGACAGATGAGGATGAAGAGAACTCAGGAGACCAAATTGATTCAATTGCAAGAGGTTTATTCAAGCCATCTCATGATGTGGCTTCCCTCCAAACAGGCGAGGAACAGCCCTGAGAGACAGAGACCTGGGGCTTTTAAAGAAAAAAACATGGGAAATGCAAGCTTGGCAACACAGGATTGGGTAGGGTAGTTGAATTTTAAAACAATTGGTCTATTTTTCGAGCCCAAGTCCAGTCAATCCTGTTCCGGTTGCTAGGCAACTCTATCTCATTCCTCTGCAGCAGGTGGAGACCTTTGGCATTCCTTTGCAACAGGGTGGGTCTTGTCTCAACTCATCCACTCCTCCTTTCGTCCTGCTTTCTGGAAAAGTACTGGGAGAACTTAGTTTAACATGGGGTATAGAATTTATAAGGAAACCTGTAAAGCTAGCCTGTTCCTTTCAGATGCATAAGTTAACCTGCTTTTATGGAGTGTGTGTGTGGGTGCTTTCTGAGGTGGGACCTAGTTGGCAGGTTTGCAGGTAGCTTTTGAAGGGCACAATTTATCCTTGCCCCCCTTCTCTCCTGCTCAGTTTCATTGGCACCATGGTCTGAGAGTCTTTGTGTCATCATGAGCTCTCTGCTATGGTGTTAGTAACAAAGCTATGTGACTCAGGCTGAAAATTCTAAAATAAATTTATTCTCCTTTTAAGATGCTTCTCTTAACTACTTTGTCACAGTGACAGAGAGCTACCAGATACATTAGTACTCTGACATATGGCATCACCTCACTTCAGGAAATGTGGGGCATATCAATTTCTGTAATCTCTCTGGAAAATGTAGGTAGAATAAGAATCTGGGGAGCTTCCTTAATTCGTCTCACATAAGAATTGACCTGCAGATTGAATACACAGAGGTAATGGCTGAAGAGAGGGAACATGGTAGGAGAGAAGGCACAGAGTTAAGAGGGTTAGAGGTCAAAACTGAGGAGAGCAATTGTGAGACAACAGAAGGCCTGTAGAGAAAAGAGAAACTGAAGGTGGGGACATCTCTGTGACAAGCTGGGGACCTAAGTCAGGGTAGGCTATAAGAGAGTATGAGGGAGTAGAAACTCCTAGTAGCAGAGACCATAGAGATTGATGACAACATCCTCTAACTAAAATAGTCTAGTAGAGGGCAGTGAATACCAAGCCCACCCACAAAATCTTCAGTTAAAAATTGACCCTGCCTACAAGATGTGCAGGGGAAAAGATAGAGCATATAGAGCAGAAATTGAGGGAATGACCAACTGATGCCCAGCCCAACTGATGAACACCCTATTGGAGAGCATTAAACCCTGACACTAGGAAAGATACTCTGCTAAGCTTGCAGACAGGAGCCTGTCAGAGTTGTCCTCTGAGAGGCTCTACTCAGCAGCACCTCAAAACAGATGTTGAGACCCATAGCTAAACATTGTTCTTGCTTATGGGGTCTTGGAGAATAGTTGGAGGAAAGAGATAAGGACCCCAAAGTGACAGGAGCTCCACAAGGAAAACAACAGAGCCAACTAACCAGGGTCCAGAGGTATTTGCTGAGACTGAAGCATCATCCAAGGACTAGGCATGAACTGGACCTAGGCTCCCTACAGATATGAAGCAGGACAACTTAGGCTTCAAGTGGATACTCTAGTAAGGGAAGTAGGGACTGTATCAAACAGGGACTCACTTGCTAGTGTTTAGATCACTTTGCCATGGCGGGACTGCCATGACAGGCCACAGAGGAAGAGGACAAGTTCAGTTCTGATGCAACTTGATGAGCTGGAGTGGATAGAAAAGGGAAGTTCCCCTTTTCTAAGGAAAAGGGAGGGGGGATAAGGGAGAGAGGGTGGGACTGGGAGGGGAGGAGAGAAGGGGCTACAACGATGTAAAGTGAATAAAATAAATAAAGGAGATTTAAAAAAGAAAAAAAATTACCTGTGTGAATTCATCATTGTTTACATATCTGGTCTGCTCTCTGTGGCTCTCTAGGTTGTTGCTATTGTTTTCCATTATTAAGCAACATGGGAAAGAACATATATATCTGTGGACATCAGAGACTTATTGGTTTAAAACCCAGGAAGCAATGCATCAAAAATACATTGAAAATATAGGAAGTAGGGTGATTATTCAACATTCCTAAGGTCTCTTGCATGACAAAGGGGCTTCAGATCCAAGAAGAGCATTTCTAAGATCCCTTGTCTTAAGGTTCAATTGAAAATAAGCTGCTAAGAGCATTTGAGATAGAGGATGAGAAGTTATTGCTCTCTGGAAATATGGGAGGTCTTGTGTACACAATGAGCTTAGTTGTGGTCTTTGGCACAGAGACAACATCATGAGCATGGAACCCTTCTGTCCTGCATACACTAAGCCCTATATCTACCCCAGAGCATCACCTGTATAGGTAATGCAGGGAGATAAGTTATCACTGGTGACCAGAAGATTAAAATTTTCTGGATTCTTTACAAGAGCCTTCCCGATCCCTATTGTCCAAGTCCCCAGCTGAGGTGTCAGGCTTAGTACAACCTTCCAGAATTGTTGCTAGATGTCTTGTGTTCTGATAGAATCTTGGATGGCACAGCACCTACTGCTAAATTGCTTTCCAGAAAACATTTCTCAGAGAAACGGCAATAGCAGCAGGCTCAAGAGTGGTATGCCTTCACATGGTGAACCAGGAATTTCCAAGCATTTTCTGAAGTCAACAAAGTAATACCTAAAACACACAAAATTCAATGGTGGCTTATATTTATATTTTTTTTTTGGTTCAGATATTTACTTGACGTTTTCTGATATTACTTGATTTTTACTGGCAAATTTTTCCTGACTTTTATGAATTGTATATTCATACGTTTGGCTGTTATGCCTCCTCTTTTGACTAACAAAGCTTCCCAAAGATTCTCCTTTATAACAATATATCTTTGTATGACACAGATTTCCCTAATTTAAACATCAAAGGCTATTTACTACATTAGTACATTAGATTTGGGCAAAAGTCATATAATTGCACGCAAGTAACTATTTTATTTGTGTAGAAGATTGCCTGAGGTATTCATTGGGCAGTGATGGAAGGAACAAATTGTTCAGCCTCTTTCTTCTCCTAGCACTTGAGATAAAAAAATGCTCAAATATGAAGACCATGCTAAAATGAAATCATTTTAATAAAAATAATCTTATTTTTTTTAAATTATGTTGTTCACTGGTTTTCCATTGTTATCCATTTCTTTCACCACTTGTCCTCTTTTGGACCAGGTCTGTGTTAAATCAGACCTTGCAATAAAAGAGAGAAATTCCTGTCAAAAGGATAGGTTCATGCAATATTGTTTCTGAGATACTGAGAGAAACATTGTCAGTAGAAAAGGCTATCACACCCTTTTGAACCAAGAAATGAAAAAATGGCAACAAACACTCTTTAAGTGAAGAAATAGTTTCCTGTCTTCCTCTACAGGTTGAGGGTGAGAAGGCAAGAAGAGAGAAGGGAAATTGGGGTTAGGACACCAGTGTGACAAGCTGGAGACATGGGATGAGGGAGGCTCCTGGGAAGATATGGGTCTGACCCTAGCTAAGACTCCTATCAGTGAGGGTATACTGAGACTAAAGTGACCACATCCTGTAGCCAGGCAGGACTTCCAATTGACGGATAGGCACACCAACCCATCCACAAAACCCTTGACCCAAAATTTGTCCTGCCTACAGGATGAACAGAGATAAACAATGGAATGGAGGTTGATGGGATGGCCAACCAATGACTGGCACAACTTGAAACCCACCTCATGAGAGAGAGCCAACCCTTGCCAGTATTAATGATCTTCTACTATGTTTGTAGACAGGAGCCTAGCATAATTCTCTTCTGAGAGGCTTCACTCAGAAGCTGATAGAAACAGATGCAGATGTTGATGACCCAAGAGAGGATGCTTGAATCTCACTCAAAAGGGGATTACTGTGGGGAGAGTAGGAGTTGGGGGAAGAGGGCTGGGAGATAGAAGAGAAATTGATAGGATGGGGTGGTTCCTGGGAGCCTATAAGGGTAACCCTAGCTGAGACTCCTAGCAACATGAGTTATGGAGCTTGAAGTGGGCAAGTCCTGTAGCCAGGTGGGACTCCCAGTGGAAGGAAGGGTCACCAACACACTCACAACATCTTTGACCCAAAATTTGCCCTGCCTATAAAATGTGCAGGGATAAAATTAGAGCAGATTGAGGGAATGGTCAACCAATGACTGGCCCAACTTGAGAACCATCGTATGAGAGACACCCAACCCCTGACACTCTGCTGTTCTTACAGACAGTACCCTAGCATAACTGTCATCTGAGAGGTTTCATCCAGCAGATAACAGAAACAGAGGCAAAACCCTATAGCCAAGCATTAGGCAGAACTCAGGGAGTCTTGTGGAAGAGTTAGCAGAAGGATTAAGAAAGCTGGAGGGGTCAAAGACACAACAAGAAGACCTACATAGCCAGCTAAACTGGCCCATGAGGGCTGATAGAGACTGAACTACCAAACAAAGAACATTCATGGACTGTTCCTAAGTCCTCTACACATATGAAGTTGATGGGCTGCTTGGTTCTCAAGTGAATCCCCTAACAATTGGAGTGGGGCTGGATCTGACTTGGACTCTGTTGCCTCCCTCTGCATCCCATTTCCTTAGCAGAGCTGCCTTGTCTTGGCTCAGTGAAAAAGGAGACACTTAGTTCTGATGCGACTTGATGTGTCAAGGTGGATTGATAACTGGGGTAAGGATGTGGGGGAGGTGAGTAGGAGGGTGGGACTGGGAGGAAAGAAGGGAGTGGGGCTACAGTTGGCATGTAAAATGAACAAATAAATAAATCAATGAACCCCAAATAAATAGATAAATAGAATGGGATAGATAGATAGATAGATAGATAGATAGATAGATAGATAGATAGATAGATAGATAAAGGAAGAGAACAAAAATAGAAGATGGTTGTGAACATGTATTCTTAATTTGATGAAAATTAACTGGAAGTGAAGACAAATAGCTTGACTTTGGTTTAGACAGGAATAGAAATGAAGATTTACAAATACACTTGGTAGTTACTAGGTCCAGAAAAATGTGTTTCAATGGATTCAGAGACAGTCAACATAGAACAGAAAAAGTCTGGTCGAGGACAAAGGCTTCCAAAGCTCGAGAAGGTGAGAAGAACCAAACTGAGGCCGCAGTCTTACCTCGCTCTGGTTCAGAATGTAGCCATGACAGATATTGTTTTTCTGAAATGACCCCAAAGAAAGCAACGAAGAGTATGCTATAATATGTTTAGGAAAAGAGAATTTCCTAATGCAGGTCCCCACCATTTCCTGACATTTGGCTGATTGATGTGAAGTACTTGAAGATGAGATCAAAATTGTTTTAATTCTCCTGATTTGGAAACATGGCTTTGTTTTCAGTTATGGAAAGATTGTAGACTGATACCTTAGGGGTTTGTACACAAAATATCAATCTTTAACAATGACGCTTGATTATTGCTGGAGATCGGTGAGCAATAACTTAGGCATTATGGGGAATAAATCACTGTGGGCATAAACAAAGTTCTTGGGGCAGCTTGGTTAATCCTTTGCTGTCACTCCTATATTGTTATTTTCCAGATTTTAAATATTAAATATTTATCTTAAATATTAAATATTTATCTTAAATAGTAAATATTTTTAAAATACTGTTTTAATTTTATTTCTGAAATTATACTATAACATTTCTTCCTTCTCTTTCTTTCCTTAAAACTGCCCCATATGCCTTTCCCTGCTTTCCTTCAAATTCCTGGCCCCTTCTTTCATTAATTTTTCTTGTGTGCCTGTATACAAAAGCATATTCATATATGTGCATTCAAAAATACAACCTGTTTATATATTAGGTATATTAAGTTATATTTATTGTATACAATGTATTTTATGTAATATAATATAAACTGATCAGTCCCCTTGTTACTTATTTGTATGTTTTCAGGAATGACTATTTGTCCCTGGAAAAACAACCTTCCCTAGGGTAGGTTACTTGTCTTGCTCCCAGTGTTCCTCAGTGGCCTGTAGTTCTTTGTGCAGGGTTGAGGCCTCTTGGGCTTTTCCTCATCCAATTTGGCATATCCATTGGTGTAGTGCTTTTAAACTGGTATATTAATTCTTTTGTTCATTTTCTATATATGTTCTCTCAAAAAAAGAATAAAGGATTGTTGATTTAGGATATTCATAGGGCCACAAGGCATAGTTTGCATGTAATCATGATCTGACACTCACTGAGGAGCAAGGACAAAACAAACAGAAAACTAATAGTACAAGCACTAATGCAGAAAATTTGCTGTTTAAATCTTTTACAGATAACAAAACCTACTGAAGTCTGAGATTTGAGTATGCTGGAAATAATTCCCCACGAAAATTACAATGAGGTTGTGAGTAAGAATTAAAGGATACATAAGAAAAGGCACACTTATCTGGAATCAGGATGGAAACGAGTATAGCAAGACGAAATGGAGTATGTTGCATACTTCATTGCCAGAGAAAAGGGTTTCTTGCTGGGAGAGAGTGAAAAACTTGGAAGGGCTTCTCTGCTGCCTCCTGGCTATTTTTAGATGGATCCTAAGGTAAGTTCACAGCCCCGTGGAGCTTCCAAATGTTTCTGGTGGCCTAAGTCTCACTGTAGATGTCTCATTATGAGTTAAATACATTCCTGATATTTGTCCTTATGACAGTTAAGACTCCAGAATTTCCTCAGATCTGTATTGTTCAAGCTGCTCTGAAGGATAGGTAATCTGTTTAATGAAATCAATGTGAGCTATATTTTTTAAATGTTTATTACATACTGACTTGAGAGAACAGTAATGTGTATATTTGTGTATTCCATATAGAGAACATATTGAATGTAAAGAATATTACAAAGTTGCAGAAGAAACTAACTAATGTACAAATGCACAGTATCCAATTAACTTTAGGATTTGCACTGACCAAATTCAGAATTATGTTGGTGTGTGTTGCCTGTCAGATTGTTTCTGAACCATTGTGAATTTTGTTATAGAATGTAAATACATATTTGTAATAGTTAATGTTTATTGAATATTACATATTTATACCATACAAAATTGTTCTCATACATCTGCAGCAAGTAGATTGTGGCAATTGTTAAATTATAACAGGGCTGAATCCAAATATTTTGAAGTGAGGAGAGCATTTGGTATCTTCAGTTTCTTTTATGAATAGGAACTGGATTTTTCTGACTGACTCTAGTTAACCATTTGTGATGCAGTTTTCCTCAAGAAGAGCACTCTATTTTAGCCTATTGTATTCTTCTCTTTGAATATACACACGTGCAGAACAAAGGTTTGTTAGTATCTGTCAACTAGAGAAAGCTACAGGTATATGCTTGGCGCTACTTCCCTGACAATTTCAGTTTTCCTTTAATGTTTTTTTTTTTTTTAAATTTTATTTGTGCACTCATACGTGTATGCACTTGCCTCTGTGTGTGCGTGTGTCGTGTGTGTGTGTTTGTGTGCGTGTGTGTGTGTGTGTGTGCACAGGGATAAGAGAGAATGTCAGACTCCCTAGTCAGCTATGAGCCATCTATTAGGGGTCCTGGAAAGCAAATTCGTGTTCTCTGGAAGAACAGGATACTCTCTCAACTTCTGAATCTGGCCCCTGACACTTTTCCTAAGATTAACAAAACTTAAGAAGTTGAAGTCACCTGAAGCAGACTGAATGATGTCTAGACATATACTCCTGGAGTTTGTGAAAATGAGCTTATTCTGAAGAATGGCTGTCTGAAGATGTAATTTAGTAAATAGGAGAAGCACCCACCAATTCATTGTTGAGCCACAGCCCAATTCAGTTCACTGTGTTGTTTTTATTGACTGGTCTAAGATGCTCCTAATTTTATATAAACATTTGAGTTCGGGATACATTGCTTATAATAATTGACCAAGACTCTTTGTAGTATTATATAGTAAATATAACTGAGTATCTTATACTATACTATTATGTTATGTTATATTATATTATATTATATTATATTATATTATATTATATTATATT
>NW_026596079.1:22808200-22818288 GCF_907164565.1 Psammomys obesus | reverse complement strand
ATTATATTATATTATATTATATTATATTATATTATATTATATTATATGTGTGTAACAACAATTAAAAAGGCCATAAATTGAAAAGAATAAAGAGGACTATATTGAAGGAATTGGAGAAAGGAAAGGGAAGGGCTAAATGCTGTAATTATATTGTAATCTGAAAAATAAGAGATTATTAATAAATAAATAATAACATTTCAGCAGAAAAAAGTAATAAAGATAGAGCCTAGAACTATATATCATAGGGGTTGTAGAAGTGAATTCCTCATGCTGTTTTTTTTTTTTTTCTTTTCCAGCTGTGATGGCCTTGAATTTCAGCCTTCAACAAACACCAAAGCACAACAAACCAAAGAAACTAAAATTAGCACAGCTGCTTTTGTCTCTGCCCTAAAGACAGAATGTTGGGTTACGGTAGTCATATATTTCTACTTCGTTCTTTGTAATCTTAGGTGTCAGAATACTTTTCCCAAGTTATGGCTTTAGCAAAGGGTGAACATTCCCCCAAACTATTTCTAGAAGCAAAGGTGATGGAGTCAAACTGTTGAATAAAAAATTCTACCTTAACAGGATTTGTGCAGTGTCTATGGAATAGCCACTGAATCTGTGTACCCTCACACTGAAATGAGGGTAGTGTCAATTGAGAACTAAATTTAAAATGTAGTTTTAATTTCATTTATGTTTAACTTATCTGTGATTAGAGGTTGCTATGAGTTCAGACTTAAGACAGTAAATATGCTCTAAGAACAACACATAATTTGCTTCCACCTAAATTAAGTAGTAGGGACAGTTTTCATTTTTGCAAATCTAGATATATTTCCATAGAGGCCATTTGTTAATCCTCTTGGGATCTTAAATAGCTCTATTATTGCAACTGTCTTCATTTTTGTCTTGGCTAGGCTGAGGAACTTGAAGGGCTGAGCATGTTAATCTACAATGAGTGTAATTTCCAGAATTTGCCCAAGCCCAGAGCATCGTGAATTACAGACTCAGGACACTGTAACTAACAAAATTTGATTTACATTGCTGTGTGTTATTTCCTCTGATTTGACTCTAACTGTGCCTTGCTTCTTCTGTCTTGGAGTAAGTATGCAACCTGATTCTGATTTTATAAGAGCTCAGTTAGGAGACTTTCTGTATTTAAAAGTTCTTGAACTTTTAAGTGTTGAAATTTTTAAGACCCTGGAACTTTTAACTTTTGGACTGTTTTGTATTATGGCGTTAACATAATATCTTAAGGACAAGAAATGAATAAGATTTGGAATAAGGTTCTGTGTTTGTGTCTCAAAGTTGACATATGTGGAATGTCATTGCTTTTGTCAACCTGACACAAACCTAGACTTACTTTGAAAGAGGGAATATTCACGGAGGCATTGTTTTTCTACAGTTGGCCTGTGAGCCTGTGTGTAGGGTATTTTCTTGATTTTTTATTGATGTGGGAGAGTCCGGCTCACTCTGAGTGGTACCATCAGTTGGCAGGTGGGCCTTGGCTTTGTTAAAAAAAAAGTCACCAAGAAAACAATGGAAAGAATGCTGGTAAGCAGTCTTCCTCTGTGATCTCTGCTCCAGTCCTGCTTCCAGGTGTCTGTCCTGAGTTCCTGTCCTGATATTTCTGATGTGATATAAAAGTGTAAGCCAAATAAAACCTTTCCTCTCTCATGTTGCTTTGGGTCATGGTATTTGTTATAACCATGGTGAAAAAAACGAGGACAACTAGGACAGATACAATGGAGGTGGCTATTAGAAATGCTCTGGGTGGAACAGGCCTGTTATCTGTTACCTAGGAGGCTGAGACAGAGCAAGTTCAAATCCACCCTGAAAGTAGGGTTGGAGATATAGCTCAATGAGAGAATGTTTGTCAAGCCTTTATGAAGCTCTGGTTTCAACCCATAACACAGCAAGGAAGAAGAAAAGAACTATCCTAAAGTGGAATTTACTTACATCTGAGGTTTTTAATCAATATGCCATGAACTTATCTGATTTTGGAATCATTTCAGATAATGATTACATCTACAACTATTCTACATCTAAAAGTTTCTTCACAGAGAATATGGTACAACCTTTTGAAGGTGTCTTAGTTAGGGTTTCTCTCACTGTGACAAAACACCGTGACCAAAAAGCAACATGGGGAGGAAAGGGTTTATTCAGCTTACACTTTCACTCTGGTGTTCATCACCAAAGGAAGTCAGGAAAAGAACTCAAATAGGGCAGGAACCTGGAGGCAGGAGCTGATGCAGACCTCATAGAGGGGTGCTGCTTCCTGGCTTGCTTCCCCTGGCTTGCTCAGCCTTCTGTCTTATAGAACCAGGACTAATAGCCCAGGGATGGAACCACCCATAATTGATCACTAATAGAGAAAACGCTGTGCAATTGGATCTCCTGGAGGCATTTCCTCCATGGAGGCTCCTTCCTCCGTGATGACTCTAGCTTGTGTCAAGCTGATACAAAACCAGCTAGTACACAAGGTTGTAATTTTTCAAATAATAGAGGAAATACTGGTATTTAGAAGATGGAATTCTATTTTAGTTGTTACAGAACTTCCTTATGTATGTCTAGTTTCTTCTCTTTTGGTTAAAGTGTATTTCCAGGCCCTTCTGTGGTGGGCTATATGCATATGGCCATCCTGGCCCACGAGTCAGACAAACCTACTTCAGTTGCCTTAGGCTACGTTTACATAAACCATTTAAAGGCTGGTATAAGGCACCAAGAGAACGCCTTAGCTCACAGCACAGTAATGTGTACTGTTTTACATGGGGCCCGCTCTATCACCTGGGAACCTTGTTGACCAAGTCTGCTGAAATCTTGTCTTTACACACAATGGACAGCCAACAGAAAACAAAGCCAACTAAGATCCAAGTGGAGATCTAAAGTTTAGTATTGTAGACAGAAGAAAGTGCAGTGGCACAGAGTAATGAAACCTGGAGAACAGATGAGTGATGGCTGAGGTCAGATGATAACATGTTTGTCAAGGACATGCAGGGCACTGGCTGGAGAGATTCAGAAACCCTGGAAGCCCCATGGATTTAAAATTGTTGAGAACCAGGATGAACTTTGTTCTAAAGATCACACTAGATTTCATCTGTGTAATGAAAAGTGTCCTGTGTGTCAATGATAGGGCCCAGCCACTTCAGAACATTTCTTTTCTCTGTTGAAGGTCCAGGCACAGTGACCAAGATCAGTTAATGACAAGCTGCTGTTTGAGCTACATTACCTATTTTTTCCCCAGTGGTATTTGTGGATTTTTGCTTTTTTTTGTTGGGAAAGTGGGGAGCAGCATCTCATATACCTCAGGCTGGCCTAGAAATCACTCTGAAGGTGACCTAGAAGTACTGGTCTTCCTGCCTTTACCTCCTGGAAGCTTGAAGAGGAACCTGAATAATAGAAAGATGATAAATGGGTATAAGTAAGATGCTTGCTGAGATACACACTTAATGTTCTATAATTTTGGTGCTCTTATCCTGATACTGAAGTCTAGAATTTGTGTTAACAGCTTTCATATGAAGAAACCCAACAGACACAGAAAAATATGGCATCATTCTCTCTTCCTATTAGGTACTGCTGAATTAGTGCTTTCATATCACATTCAGTTCTAAAAGTGTGATCTATTCTTGGTAATTAATTACTATAACTAATTACACTGATTAAAGATAATTATTAACACTATCTTTTATAAAACCATGCCCAGTAGCCCCACTGCATTTAGTGTATGCACCAGAGACACAGTGGTTTCTACTTTAAAGACAAGGAAGTACTCTAATAAGTCAGGGAACATGGTGTAAGGACAGTGCTTGTAGATCGTAAAGCTCATATTAGGTAGCATGATTTCTACAATGGACTGTTCTTTTTGTTTTTGTTAGTATTTTAATTAATTTATTTTTAATTAATTACAGTTTAATCACTTTGTATCCCAGCTGTAGCCCTCTCCTCTGTCCCCTCCCAACCCTACGATCCCTTCCTCATCTCCTCCCACGTCCCACCCCCAGTCCACTGATAGGTGCGGCCCTTCTCCCCTTCCATCTGACCCTACCCTATTAGGTCTCATCAGGACTGGCTGCATTGTCTTATTCTGTGGCCTTGCACAGCTGTTCCCCCTCAATGGGAGGTTGTCAAATAGCCATGTCTTTGACATGAGTTTATGTCAGAGACAGTCCTTGTTTCCATTACTACGGAACCCACTTGTAGACTGAGCTGCTATGGGTTACATCTGTGCAGGGGTTCTAGGTTATCTCCATAAATGGTCCCTGGTTGGAGTATCAGTCTCAGAAAAGACCCCTTTGCCCAGATGTTTTGGTTCTGTTGCTCTCCTTGTGAAGCTCCTGATGGACTGTGCTCTTGGTACTATCTAATGCACTACTCTGTTAAAGGACCAAGAAAAAATGCCAGCTTTCATGCAATTTATTTGTAGACTGTAGTTAGCTAAACTGTTACACAAATTAAAATAGAAAAAATTCTGTATGTTACTGTCAGGTGAATTTTCATATAGCTCACTATCATGAAAAGGTGGAATGTTGAACTCTTGTCTTCTCTCTGACCAGGCAAAGGTAGCCTTACCTGTAAATGTCTGCTTTATAGACATTCTGTGTTTATAGAAAATGGATCAGTAGACATATCTACTGCTGTCTTTGACTGACACTGGGAAATTTTGCTAACCCAGGCAAGTTTCCAGATTCTTTGGTCTCATATTTCTCACTTTTAAATGTTGCAAAAGGCTGACTCAGGTCGTTTTCAGTCATGCTTTCTCTCACATCTTTTCTCTTATTTCCTGACAACACAGAGTTCCTGTTTTACCAACTTAGTAGAAACCATAGACAGTCCAGGCAAAAATAGTACCAATTTATGTGATGAGTTGGTATAAAGTCCATTTAGCTAATCTGCAATTGCCATCCCCAGCATTCTCTTCTGTGTATGACGAGGCACTCTGGTGAGCCAAAAACAAGCACATGAACGAGATTGGCAGGTAGAAATGAAGCAGTTATATCATCCACTTTCTGTCCAGGAGGTTGGTACTGTATATAAAGTGCTTTTTTTCCTGCAATTCATGCATATCTTTTTCTGCAATCGCTGGCTCACCTTTAGGGCATGTGACAATTCTAGCTAGGTTCTCAGTTTTTCAGACTTCCTTGTGGTGAGTTTAACAGCCTGACAAAGAGGTCCATGGTTAAATTATTTGTCCCCATTATACAAACTGGAGCTTCTGATACAATGTGAATATTATGAAGTTTTCATCCACCCTCATGGAAGCTCATGATTTTCCCTGAAGGACACGTTCTTAGGTATATCCTCCTACTACAAATCCTCTCTCATTCCCAATCGCCAAACCAAATCACTGTTCCAGCTGCAAAGCCATAGCCCACAATATTTTTTTTAATACACAATCACTTAAGGTTAAATATCTATTATAGATCTTGTATTATATAAATCTCTGAGACCTTATGTTCCTTTGATCTAGCCCTGACTACTCTAAGTTAATGAATCAACCAAGGGAAGATAATTAGATAGAGAAAATATAATCTAACAGAATTCTTGTCAGAAAATAATGAATGTCATTGGGAACAATTGCTAAGCCATTTCACGGAATATTAACTGAAGAAACAGGGGTGATATTCATACTTCCTTTTGTGAAGAGGGACATGACTGTTCACCTCATCTCAGGGCATTTGTCTTTCTTTGAGCGCACGCACACTAATGGGCCAGAGAAAGAAGAACTGTAAGTGGTACCATGGCACCCTTTCCTTCCACATAGTTTAGAATCTCCAAACCCATGTTTAAACCTATTTTAGAAACACTGGTTTGAAGGGCTGCCAAATTATTAGGTTGCTTGAGGCAACTTGATGCCTTGATGTGGCTCTCAGTGCTGCATGCTATTTCTCTTCTATCAATACCCTAAGCTTCATGAGGACTTTGTGAAACGTCACCTCTACAACCTCAACAAGGTGAAATCTCACTGATACTAGAACATTAGAAGCACCAGTCAGCCCTGCTGGGCACTTTAAAGCAATACCTGTTCCTTTGGTTTCCTAACCTGTTCATCTCAGTGCCTTTGGAATCTCCTGTACAAGCAACTTTCAGGTTCTGAGTTTGTGAAACCTTCAAAACGTTCAAATTCTCGGAAGATAAAAGAGGGATCATGAGGTGCCCAGCACTCCTAATTGTATGGTGCTGCCTAATTCATTTTTTTTTTCTTTTGTTCTGTCACAGGTAAGAGTATAAAAGAAATCTCCAAAGATTGTGGGGGAAGAGAATTCATGAATTTAACCTTAACAGCTTATGTTAAAAATAAACAGAATGATGGTGGATCATGATAGAAATTTGGGTATGTGTATCTGTTAGATATAAGGGTCTGTTCTTCTTCTTGAATGAATGGCAATTAAAGATGCACAGGTTGTTCTTGCAATGTTTTCTAAACAATTCTGATGTACAGGAATTTTGCTTTTCCTGTTAGAACCCTACTCTCTCTTTCTTCAATTTTATATAGTTTTCTCTGTTAATGAGCTAAGTCAAACTTTATAAGCCACTTCAGCATCTTGTCCATCAAATATGAGTGGCAATGTTAGAAGAATTAAAAAGTATGCTTGTATGATTAAGTGTGTTACTTAATGATAGTAATGCTATTTTACCCATTGCAGTTGGCACATTTTTGTATCTCCTTTGAATGTTCTCTCACATAATGATTAACTTTTACGTGTTTACTTAGGTGACCTACAGTCTCTTATTGTTTGGTCAAGTAGCCACCTAGATCAGGCTTTTTCTACTTGCAATCTTTTTCTAACCAAGATAATATATGTCTATAAAATAGGCATACAAAGTGAACATTACTGATAATACATTATATAGAAATTTACTTTAAAACAGCTTTTGGTAAACATATAACTCTATGAAAGAAAGCAAATTGTATGCTAACAAGATGGATATGGTTGTTTATTCATATATACAAATTAGATCTTGACTGAATATTTGACACTGTAGGCCATAGAAAACCTTTACATTTTTGGAGTTTGTTTTATTTCATAACTGTCAATGCTGAGCAATCTACTTCATGTAAATGCATAGTACAAAATGGCTAGAGTATATGCAGGGCAATAACACAAATTGTTGCAAACTGTGTTCTAAACCCAAGCCAACATTCATTTAATGTCTTTTTACTTCATTAAACTCAAGTCAGCAACTCCAAGAACCATTGTAGAAATCAAGCTTTTAACATGTCTACATCAGAAACACACTAACCTGGTACTTGCAATTTGTTAAATGGTGGCAGGATTAAAAAAATTTTTTTTTAAAAAACTAAACCAGTATATTTCTGTAACAGCAGAAAATATTGTATGCACAGCACAAACACTGCACTTCATAACACAACAACAGTCTCAAATCTGAATGAAAATTCCATTGTTCATTGGTGTTCCAGGGTATGCTGGTGTTTGCTCATTGTGTTTTGAACTACAACTGCAGTAAGGCTGTGGCCAGCTAGAAACATCTCAGACCCTCGGGCATATTGCTTTTGAGTTAACATTTCATCATTGTGTATTCAGAAATCTTTCATTATCGCCAAACTTTGAAGCCCCCACATTGAGCCATGATTTAAAAAGTTGAAACCTCCATATTGTTGTGGAGGTATTTTAATGCTTCAGTGTTTCAAGATTAAAAGCTATCTGATTGCACAAAAAACCCAATTATACTTAATACAAAACTACATCTTAAATCAGTTAGACAGTAAATTATTGTTATATTTTTCACCACAATAGAAAGACATCAATTGAAAAGTATGATTAACGCTTAAGTCAGGAGACATTGAGAGAATCAAGTTGCCCTCGTAATGTGGATGGATTTGAACCAATAAATTAAAAATCTTAAGAACAGAGAGTCTGAGGCCTCTCTAAGGCAAACAAATTCTGCTTCCAGACTGTCTCTGGCTGCAGACTTCAAGTCAATGTCACCAGAATTTCCAGGCTGCTGTTCTGTCTTATAGATTTTAGATTTTACAGACCCCACAATTTGTGAGTCAATTACTAAAAATAATTCTACCTGTGCCAATCTCTGCCCATGGCTGTGTTTTTCTATCTCTGTCTCTCCATCGTCGATCCATCACTTCTGTATCTTGTAAGGGTTACTTTAAACTACTTAATGTCAAAAAAAAAAAAAAAAAAAGATGAGAACTTGACCTTTAGACTCACAAGGCTATGTGGGCTGGACCGTAGCTTTGGAATGCTTTAATTTTATAACTTCGGAGGTGTTTAAAAGCTTCTTTGATCCTCTCTTTAAATAGCTATGTAATCAGAGTAATACAGATAACATTTACAGGACTTTTACTGTATGGAAGACACTGTGTCATGTCTTGCAGGTATTATTTAATATTCATGGTACTGCTCTGAGGTAGGAGTATCTTGTTAAGCCTCTCTGTCTTCAGTGGGGAGCAGGCTGAATGCGTGTGGACAAAGAACTACCTCAGGCTCTACACCAGGGAAACCACACACACTCACTGGCCAGTGTCCTTGAACCTTCAGCAGTCTGGGGTTTGATCATGTCTCCTGACTTATCGCACAACCAAACTTTAATGCTTACTCAAAGATTGTCCCAGCTTATTAACCAGGCCTTACCAGCAACAGGTGCAAAGGTAGCAGATGGACTTTGTTCGCACGTCTTTGGAGCAGATTCAGACATCAGAATAAGCTTCAGTTAGTAAATGACCCTTTCACAGGGGTTGTCTAAGACTGTCAGAAAACACAGATATTTACATTACAGTTCACATCAGAAGCAAAAGTAGAGTTGTGAAGTGGCAACAAAAATAATTTTATGGTTGGAGTCACCACAACATGAAAAATTATATCAAAGGGTCACAAAATTAGAAAGGTTGGAAACTACTGCATTAGACTAACAAACTACTGCATTAGCTCCAAACCCTTTTATCTCTAATAGGATTTTTTTTTTGACAAAATATGTTGACAAACACAAAGTAATTCCACTAGCTCTTCATGGATTTCCTCAATGCAAACTTAAATATTGCAGGGGAATAAACCCATTTATTAGCATTGTGGCAGAACTGTTTTCCTTATTCTCAGAGAGATGAAAACTGATGGATCTCCCACACAGGGTAAGTTCAAGACCCTGAGGTGCCATCTTTTCTGTTACTCGCCCGATGCCCTAGAGACCACAATGGCAAATTTTAAAATTTAATTAATATTTACTTATTATATTTTACTTACTTTGTATCCCAGCTGTAGCCCCTCCCTCATCCCCTTCTAATCCCACCCTCCCTTTTCTCTTCCCATGCCCTTCCCAAATTTACAAGCATATTCACAGATGAAAATCAATCATCATACTGTCATCATGTGGGTTCCAGGGTGCTTTCTTTGTTCTTTTGGATCAATTGTCCATATATACTCCTCCATTTTGTTTTCAATTTTTCATATATAAAAAGTTTTCATGTATATAATTACATATATTGTTTTAATTTTAAATGTTCATGTATATAGACATGTACTAATATATATATTATATATTTATGGCACATATGTCGATTGCTTTAAGAACTGAATAATAAATAGCATCTATTTCTCAGTTCCCCTGGTGCATTATTTAACGCATACCATCTCTCTGTGAGATGTTACTTCCCAGGACATTCGCTTCCACTAATGCTCACTGTCCATGTTCTACAAAAGCTGGTCAGAATGCTCTGGAGAGATGGAGCTGCCTTACTAGAGTTGTCAGCCCTGGCTAACAAGCGGGGTCTGGGGATTTGGACCCCATGGGTAGTTCTTCCCCATGCTGTCCATGGCTAGCTTATGGAAGCCTTGCTCTCTAGCCTAGGAGTCTGATGATGCTGTAAACGTCTGCTCTAGCGCTCCCCCTACAGGTCATTTACTTGAAGTCTTGTTTCGCTTGTCAATTTCCCTGTCTGGGTTTCTTTATATGCTTTCCAAATGTTTTTCCCAGACCGTCATTCTTCTTCTTCTTCTTCTTCTTCTTCTTCTTCTTCTTCTTCTTCTTCTTCTTCTTCTTCTTCTTCTTCTTCTTCTTCTTCTTCTTCTTCTTCTTCTTCTTCTTCTTCTTCTTCTCCTTCTCCTTCTCCTTCTCCTTCTCCTTCTCCTTCTCCTTCT
>NW_026596079.1:22768556-22808190 GCF_907164565.1 Psammomys obesus | reverse complement strand
CTCCTTCTCCTTCTCCTTCTCCTTCTCCTTCTCCTTCTCCTTCTCCTCCTCCTCCTCCTCCTCCTCCTCCTCCTCCTCCTCCTCCTCCTCCTCCTCCTCCTCCTCCTCCTCCTCCTCCTCCTCCTCCTCCTCCTCCTCCTGTCAGGTCTCATCAGGACTGGCTGCATTGTTTTCCTCTGTGGTCTGGTAAGGCTGCATTCCCCTTAGGGGTAGGTGATCAAAGAGCCAGTCACTAAGTTCATGTCAGAGACAGCCCCTGCTCCCTTTACTAGGGAACCCACTTGGAGGCTGAGCTGCCAATGGCTACATCTGGGCAAGGGTTCTAGGTTATCTTCATGAATGGTCCTTAGAAAACTAGGAATACTGCTACGTCAAGGTCCAGCTACACCACTCCTAGGCATATATCCAAAAGATGTTCAGTATACAAGGACATTTGCTCAACCATGTTTGTAACAGCTTTATTCGTGATAGCCAGAACCTGGAAACAACCCAGATGTCCCTCAACTGAGGAATGGATACAGAAGTTGTGGTACTTTTACACAATGGAATACTACTCAGCAATTAAAAACAAGGAAATCATAGAATAAGAAGTGGGAAATAGTAAGAGCTGGAGGGGACGGGAACTCCACAAGCAGAGCAACAGAACAAGATAATTTGAACACAGGGAACTTCCCAGAGACTCATACTCCAACCAAGGACTATTCGTGGAGATGACCTGGAACCCCTGCACAGGTGTAGCCCATGGCAGTTCAGTGTCCAAGTGGGTTACATAGTAATGGGAAGAGGGACTGCCTCTGACATAATCTGATTGGCCTGCTCTTTGATCACATCCCCCTGAGGGGGGAGCAGCCTTACCAGGCCACAGTAGAGGACAATGCAGCCACTTTTGATGAGAACTCATAGACTAAGATCAGAAAGAAGAGGAGAACCTCCCCCATCAGTGGACTTGGGGAGTGGCATGCATGCAGAAAGGGGAGGGAGGGTGGAATCAGGAGGGGAGGAGGGAGAGGCTTATGGGGGGATACAAAATGAATAAAGTGTAATTAATAAAAAATTAAAAAATACAAAAAAACAAGGAAATCATGAAACTTGCAGGCAAATTATGGGAACTAGAAAAGATCATTCTGAGTGAGGTATCCCAGAAGCAGAAAGACACACATGGTATATACTCATTTATAAATGGATATTAGACATATAATATAGGATAAACATACTAAAATCTGTACACCTAATGAAGCTAAGCAAGAAGGAGGACCCTGAGTAAGATACTCAATCCTCATTCAGAAACGTAAAAGGGATGGACATTGGAAGAGGGAGAAAATAGGAAACAGGACAGAAGCCTTCCATAGAGGGCTTCTGAAAGACTCTACCCAGCAGGGTATCAAAGCAGATGCTGAGACTCATAGCCAAACTTAGGACAGAGTGCAGGCAATCTTATCAAAGAAGGAGGAGATAGAAAGACCTGGAGAGGACGGGAGCTCCACAAGGAGAGCAAAAGAACCAAAAAATCTGGGCCCAGGGGTTTTTTCTGAGACTGCCATTCTTAATTGAATGGTTCCATATATATTCTTTCTGGGGATCTAATACTGCATGCTCCAAACATAGAGCTGTTGAGATCCAAGCTCAGACTGTCATGGACTGTCCAGTGAGAAAGGGTGCTAAAACAAAGCTTTTTTTTAAAAAAAATAGGGCAGTTTTTTTGAAGATAATTTTTATTTTGTTATTAATTTTTATTTTATGTACATTGGTGCTTTGCTTGTGTGTATATCTATGTGAGCATGTCAGAAGCCCTAGAACTGGACAGCACAGTTGTGAGCCACCATGTGATTGCTGGGAATTGAACCTAGGTCCTCTGGAAGAGCATCCATTGCTCTTAACCACTGAGCCATCTCTCCTGCCCACATTTTTTGTTTTATATGAGTAAATTGTGGTGAAGAGCAATTGTACTAAGAATCTTTTTGTATAGACAGATAAACTTATTCACCATCTTCTCAGGTTATTTTTATGCATCAAGGTTGATACAGCCACTGGTAGCATGATGCTGAAGGTCTCTGTTCTCATGGTTTTGCCTTCCCATGACAAAATGAAAAAAAGAGCTTAAAAGAAGGAAAGTACCAGATTAATTTCTGATACATGTGTTACATGGCAAGTACAGTGGTAATTTTGTAGGGTTTTATTGTTTGTTTGTTGGTAGCTGAAGAAGGAGGCTGCTTTCAACTAAGTAACAAGGGATAAGTACCAAGATGAGGAGATACTATGTTTTCTAAGACCTGAATGGAAGAAAAGAGCTCGACAACAGAAATCAAATCTGGTGCCCAGGAAATAAAAAAGATACAAAGGCTCTTAAGTGGGAGCAGAATTCTAAGTCTCTAAGAACTTCAGAAGTTGAGAGTTTTGGTGAAGAAGGAAGACACCAAAAGCAACAAACAAACAAACAAGTAAGGAAGTAAATAAATGAGGTCAGATCATGGAAGGGCTTGTCAAACTATGCCGCAAGGTTTGGGTTTTAATCTCCAAGTCACTACTTGAGACCTATATTTAGAAAGATTGCTCCAGTCATAATTCTAAGAATTAACAACTCGGAGGCAAGAATGGATTAAGACTCTACTTAGCAGACCATTGCCATTGTTAAGAAGGAATGAGGACACGCTGGACTGAAGAGCTCTCGGTAGACACAGACAGTAGATAGATTAGATTTCCGAAGAACGGCTGTCAGTACTTGGGGATGTACATGGAACTGGGTCTCTAGAGTCCCCAAACCAGGTGTGAGGCCCTTCGTTAAGGTGGTAAAGGTGGTGGGCTATATGTTGGGGATGGAAGAAAGGATGTTCACAGAAGTGTAAAGAAATTCGTTTTATAAATTTGACTTTTAATTCCAGCCCTTGGGGAGGCAGAGGCAGAGGCAGGCAGATGGCTGTGAGTTCGATGCCAGCCTGGTCTACAAAGTGAGTTCAGGACAGCCAAAGCTACACAGAGAAACCCAGAAACACAGAGGGAAAAAGTTGACTTCATAAAATGTGAAGCATACTCTTGATTTTTATAAGATCATAGATCTTGGTTCCCATGGCCTTTAGTGAAGAAATCTTGGCTGATTTCTTAATCAGGGTCCTGGGTTGGATTAGTTGCTTCTAACATGAAAAAGGCTTTCAAGAAGTTTGGTTGTATCCTAAGATGGTGTGTGTGTGTGTGTGTGTGTGTGTGGGTGTCACTGCTCTTTATGAGAAATTCATTCCTGTTGTTCTCTCTTTACAAGGATAGACAAAATTGAGTAACAGCATCTACTACAGTCAGCGGAGGGGACTTGGCTGCAAATTGTGGGGATCCAAAAATCTATAGATAAAAGTTGGAAGAAAGGACGTCATGACGGAGCAAGTGTCCGGCTCTGAATTCAATAATATACTTGATGCAAGAATTACGTTTAATTCTTATCATTAAACATGGAGGAGTGCCTTACATAATACTGAAAAATCCCTCATCTGCTTAATGTTTTATTATTTAGGTTCCAAGAAGCACTATCTTTTCTCTTAAGGAGAACAAATTTAGTGATGGTTGATGAGGAAGGTACCAAGTGTTTCAGCTATTGACAGTCTTCATAGCACAGGAACTCACGGAATCAGCAGTACCTCTGGGTGTGTGATGATAGGTTCTGCTGAGGGAACTAGGAGAGTAGCAGCTAACAACCCCATGTCTTTCTTCACTGGCGTTAGAATTTGAAAGCCTGCCACAAACCAAAACCAGTCTCCTAACCCTCTGTAGCTCTTCCACAAAACAGCATGGGGCTTTTGTTGTTGAGTATGGGCGAAATTTTATGTCCAAACTGGGTCTGTGTTTCTTCAGAGAAAGCTTAAATTTTGCAAAGGAACGTTTCTGGTTTAACATGCCACGAAGTGCATGGTAGCCCATCCTGTAATGCCAGGCCCCTGCCAGCAGATGGCAGTCATACCACACTGCGTTTTGGCAGTAGGCACTTAAACCAGGAGCTTGTCTTTGCCAGGAAGGGTCTGAAGTAGGTCTTGGCAGTAGGGGTGATTTACATGGACATTAATTCCAGGAACCTACTATAGAAGCCTATGAATTTGGCCCTGAAGTTGAGGGTATTCTTAGCTGGAAAAGGCAACAAAGCTGGCTTAAAACTAAACTAAACAAAACACCTCCTTAAATAAATCTGTCAAAATGAGCTATGAGGTGAACATCTCAAGGTCTCAGGCCTATGCTGAGCTTTGATTCATGGATCAATATAATCATAGTTAAGGAGCTGGCATGCAAAAACAACAGTAGAAAGGGCAAGTCTGAAAACAACTGACAAAGTATTTTATTTTCAGGAGGATTAACTGAGGTTGGAGATGCCTGGGTGGGCTTTTGGAAAGCAGAAGAAACTCTAAAGTGCATTTACCAGTCTTAGAAAAGTTTCGTTTTTTTCCTTTTTTTGTCCAGAGACAATACCTCCAAAGGGAATCTGTACTTCAGGAGTTCACCGCCCACCACCCCACCAAAGCTCAGCATCGTAACTGCAGCTTCCCCTTGTCATGTGTTCCGCAGCCCGGATGCAGAGTCTGTCCCCAGCCGAGTGCCCCCGCCACAGCTTACCCAATCTCTTAACTTCCCGATTTCCTTCATAGAGATGTGCTGGCTTCCGGACATGTGTAGGGTCTAAATCCTTGTTTCTCAACACAAGGGTCCTGACGCCTTTGGAGGTCGTTCGAGCCTTTCACAGGGGTTGCCTAAGACCATAGGAAAACATATATATTTACATCACGATTCATAACAGTAGCAAAATTACAATTATGAAGCAGTGACGTTGTGGTTAGAGGTCACCACTGCCTGAGGAACTGCATGAATGGGAATCACTGGAGTAAAATGAAGAGATCAGCTGTATTTCTCAGTCAGAAATGTGTATTTTGTTTTTGTTTGTTTGTTTTTGGTATCTGAGCAGGAAGAACGTTCTATCTCTATCCATGTTTGGGTTAGTGTTTTGAGAACAGCAGCTGTGTAGCAACAGGGCTTGGTTTAGGGGGAACAGCCAGCGTCCCTTGGTAGAGAGAAGTCACACGTGCCATAGAAGCAGGATGTGTGAAAACGTTATTTTTATCAGGAAAATATTGAAACGAGGACTGTTGCGGAATGATACAATGACGGAAATATGCACAGAGCTTTGGCAAAACTATAGGTTACATCCTAAAAGCATGAAGAGAAGTGTTGGCAGCCCCCTGGGCCCTGCGCCCATCCTGTGGCATCGGAGGGTGGAAGGCCTACTTCCTGTCTCAGGAGCTGGGGCGGATCTCAGGAACATGGAGGTGGGATATGCTTGTCCTGGATGACCCGGAAAGCCAGAGACTACGCAGGGACAACAGCTCCCTAGAAATGCAACACGGGCGATTTCATCCACAGAAAATGAAAGAACATGGTGAAAATGAATATAATTTAATCAGCTTTTAACTTGTTAGTGTGCCCAGAAACTTATGTATTGTCAATGGAAAAAAACAAAACCGCCTTTTTTTCTGTCCTAACTTCTATGCATTTGTTGTGACTTCAAGCTGACTTTCAAAAGTATGGTTGTCACCTAATTCTGTGAAGAGATGATTATTCGTGGCTATTAACTGAGCAAACTCTCAGAGGAAGAGCTGACCTCCACCTCGCATGGGTTCAGCTACTGCATTCGTTTCAAGAAAAAATTCTTCATGCTTCAGAATCCTTCAAGCTTTCTTCAGGTTCAATCCAGATTTCCAACTCCCATGATGCCACGTTTCTCTGCAGTAAAGCGGTACCTTTCAGACAAAGAAAGCTCTATGTGGGTTTTGTTTTCTGAGTTACGAATGTTTTGTGTGTGTGTGTGAGTGTGTGGTTTGTTTTGTGTTTATTTGTTTTTGGTATACATGTATAGGCCAGGGAAAGCAGAAGGAAAAACATTTGCAAACACCCAGAACTGATTTCGTGATATACCATTAAGTAGTAAAGCTTGCTATAAATCAAAAAACTGAAGACTGATGCCTGGGCGCAGTGGTGAAGCTCACTAACTCTGTAAGATGGAAGGCACTGGACAATTGCACAGGAAAGGAAAACACTAAGAGGAATAATCAAGATTCCAGGCGTACATTGTGAGAGGAAGAGCGAGCAGGGTGCTTGAGCACTCTGGTCACCTTCTCCTAGACCTACACAGTGGTTCTCAAGCACAGACTAAACCCAATTTTTACCAAATACTTATTGTGGAATTTCTGGTACAAGTATTTTCAAGGAACTATTTTACTCTGAAAATATTTGGAAGTGACTAGAAGTAATACCAAAGACATGAAGATGTGAACACCATGTGATTTTTAGGATCTATTGTGAAAAATAGTTTTAACAAAACTTTACCAGTTTTGGACTTAAGTTTACATTTCCCCCCACAGTTTGTATATGTCTTATTTACTGTAAAGAAATTTTGTGACATTAAAGTTGATAAATTTTTTTCCTCAACAAAATATCACAGAACAGATGGAAAAAAATAAAGCTCTATGTTGTTTATTTAACATAAATATGTGAAGAAAATTAAAATATTTGACAAAATATTGAAAATGTGTATAAAGTTGAAGTGGAAATGGAAAATGTAATTTTATTTATTATTATAATCCAGCAGTGTGTGGGTATGTTTTCTAAAAATTACAATAATGTAATTAAGCAATTAACTAATTATCTTATATTTATGTTTATTTTAATTTTTAGCAGAACAAGGCCAGGCATATGGCCAGTTGATAAAGTTCTTGCGGTGCAACCATAAAGACCCGAGCTGAGTTAGCAGCAACCATGTAAAAACCTGGAACAGCACTGTGTACCTTCAATCCCAGTGGTGGGGGTGCCTGGGTTTTCTGTCTGTTATTTAAACCTGTAAGACAGCACCAGGTTCAATAAAAGAGGCTGTGTCCAAAATTCCGATGTAGAAATGACAGAGGACGATGTCAGGTGTGGACTTCAGGCCTCTACATAGACTTGCACACAGGTGCCCCCTCCCCCCGTCTGTCTCAAATAAATAAATAAACTTTAAAGAAAAGCTCTATAAAAGTAAAAAGATTACTCTAGTGCTATTCTTAATAATTACTGGTTCTTCTTTTCTTGTCATAATAGTAACTCAGAATAATTTTCTCAGGTTGAGAGAGTGCCATTGAAATGGTCACCCAGTCACTAGAGACATGGCTTAGATGCTAAGAGCAATAGCTGCTTGTCCAGGGAACTCCGGTTTGATTCCCAGCACTCCCACGGTCGCCCCCAGTGACCGGGAATTTATCTGATGCCCTCTTCTGGCCTCTGAGAGCACCAGTCTTCCATGCAGTACACAGGAAGACATGCACGCGAAACACTATACATATAAACTAAAATAAAAATTAAAAACAATTTTAAATTGTTTGCATGTCTATTAGTCAGGGCCAGTGGATGATGCCACTTATTTAACACATTTGCTGATCACAGCGGGAGGGACTGTGCTATAGAGGCAAACCGCAATCACAATGCTCTAAGTAATTAGTGGAACCACGTCAAGAATGGAAATTCCTGATGGGAAGTCAAGTGGCTCAGCAATTAGAAGCTCAGAGGCTTATTGCCTTGAGCCTGCGTCATCGGTTCAAAATTGCACCAATATATCCAGCTACAGAAGTGAGGCATGAGAGAACCCATGGCAATAGCATGCTAGGCCTGAACATATAGCACACCACCCCAACCTGTGTTTAGTCAGCCAAATCAAACATGGTGCTAACGGCAACAAAACAAAATGAACAGAAGAGAAGCACGGTCTTGCAGTAAGTTAAGGAAAGAACAATTTTGGTGCCTCTCTCCCCAGCTGCTTCCTTGTTAAGTCAGTTGTCCAGGCTACTTTCTCAACGCCCCTATTATTGTGGTAATGTTTCAGCTTTGTCTCTGTATCTCTTGTTGTTTCCCACTATACAATCTAGTTTTACTGAACAATCAGTCATTGATAGAAATCCAGCCACTCAACTGACCCTGTGCAGAGCAGTGCATTAAAGCTTCTACATGTCCTGTTGCTGTGACCGGAATAATAGTGGACAGTCAGAAACAATTAACTATTTTCCTCATAAAGTGCAACATTTTCCTTCTTCCAGTCTTAGCTGTTCCCAGAACCTCTGGATATCTTTGTGCAATGCGTAGGCTCTGATTACCAGAAGCAAAAAGGGATTACAAAAGCAAAGTTGGAGCCTGAGAATGTTTTGAACCCAGAGTGTTGTCTAGAGATCAGAACTTAAGCTCTTGCATGCCATGCTGCTACAACTGCTAACAACAATTAGGTTCCTCGTATTCAACTCAGCTTAATGCCTCTTGAAGTTCTTACCCATGTCATCTTTTATGTTCATGTATACATATGTGTTTCACATCGGCCTTAATGGTGAACTTATTCCTTTATTATTCAGTGTTAGGAATTATGAAACCCATGGTACTAGAAGAAGAGATTTCTTACACCTCTTAAAATTACAGGAAGACAGAGCACTTAAAATGTAGAAAGGGACATATTTTCTATATCTAAAGCTACACATAGATTTTTTATTTTGATTATTTATCCTATCCCAGAGTAGGCTCAAGTCCTACCATAGGCAATCAAGTCAAGTAAGTGCATGCCAGTCTCCACAAACCTCCACATCAGGTAACTAGCCTGCGCATCTGGGTCAAGGTTTGCCTCCATGGAAGACGCCCAATGGGAATAGCTGCATGCCAGCACAGCTGTTAGTTTAGTTTATTTTCTCTGACTGAAGAGGCCAATTTGAACGCCACATTATGCACAGAGGCTGGAAACTTGTCTTTTTTATAGGGTGAAATGACCCCATTCCCTATTACTTCTCTAAAACTTTCTTACTAGGGCAGAACCTACTGCCATGTGGTCTGTTCTATCTAATTCACTGATCATTTTCATGCGACAATTTTCTCGTAAGGTCACCAACATTAAGAGGTTTCTAACCTCGTCACTAGCTGCAGGGCAGACATGGGATTACATCTTTAGAAATGTCTGCTCTAGTTGGCTCCAACCAAAATACATCTATCTCAGTACACTGCTGTGATTCCAAAACTATAAACCTTATTCCCTAAGCAATTTAGATACACCTAGTTATTTCAGAATCCACAATGATAGTTACTTGAAATCATGCTCAACTTAAATGAGTCTGAAACTGATAATTCATTTATTATATGTTCTTTCCATTCCTTGCATGATGGCTATCAACTGTCCATATGTCTGAGAACAAAGAATGAGCCAAACATCTTTGTGTAAACTTGATTTTTGTCCCATGCCTTTTCCTTCCTAGTCCTAGATCATACTCTATCTTTTTCTTTATCCCATAACATGATGTAGCAATTTCAAACTGCTAAAATCATCTTCCCTTCCTAGAATAAACCCAACACTGACACGTTGTTCATCACAGATCACATATCTTCTGTATCACTTTAATAAGTAACATCGGCCATATTAATTTTTGTAATGTTCATTTTATCTTGTCATAAAATTTATGAGTAAAAAAAACTGAGGAGTGTGTGCCTGCCTAATTCTGGTCCTCTGTAAGGTTCTTGAGTAAGATTAGTACAATGTCTTACTTAAGCTTTTTTTTCCATGATAATGTCTGGATGATGTCATTTTGTTATGGACCTGAGCTATTTTTAGTTTGACCAGAGAAGATTTTTAATCATGGTTTCAACATCTTTAACAAAAATAATAAGTATTGTGATATAAATGTAATATCTGAAACATATTAAAATTGTGTCAACTAATTCTAATTTAAATACACATTATTTTATACATTATTTATAATGTATTCTTTATGTATTGAATTTCTGAGGAATTAACAGTTGTTCTATATCAAAATTTTAGTTTATTTATAACTTTTACCAGCTTTTGAAGAATTTCTACAACTGGCTTAGAAATTTAATCAACCTTTTAGTTCTTTTTTTTATTTCCAATTTTTAAAAATTCTTATTAATTACACTTTATTCACTTTTTATCCCCCTTGTGGTTCCCTCCCTCCTCCTGTCCCAATCCCTCCCTTCCTTCCCCCTCTGCATGCATGTCCCTCCCCAAGTCTACTGAGAGGAGAGGTCTTCTTTTCCTTCCTTTGATCCTAGTCAATTAGGTCTCATCAGGAGTGGCTGCATTGTCTTCTCCTGTGGCGTGGTAAGGCTGCTCCCCCTTCAGGGGGAGGTGATTAAAGAGCAGGCCAATCAGTTCATGTCAGAGACAGTCTCTGTTCCTATTACTATGGAACCCACTTGGACACTGAACTGCCATCTGTGCAGGGGTCCTAGGTTATCTTCATACATGGTTATTGGTTGGAGTATCAGTCTCAGGAAAGACACCTGTGCTCAGATTTTTTGGTTCTGTTGCTCTCCTTGTGTAGTTCCTGTCCTCTCCAGATCCTACTGTTTTCTACTTCTTTCATAAGGTTCCCTGCACTCTGCCCAAAGGTTGGCCATAAGTCTCAGCATCTGCTTGGATAGTCTGCAGGGCATAGCCTTTCACAGGTGCTCTGTGTCAGGCTCCTGACTTGTTCCCTCTTTTCTCCTTCTTCTGATGTCCAGCCTCTTTGCCTTTCTGGATAGAAATTGAGCATTTTAGCAAGAGTCTTCCTTCTTGATTAGTTTCTTTACGTGTACAGATTTTAGTAGGTTTATCCTATATTATATGTCTATAGGAGTGTATATATACTGTGTGCATCTTTCTGATTCTGGGATAGCTCGCTCAGGATGATCTTTTCCAGATCCCACCATTTACCTGCAAATTTCATGATTTCCTTGTTTTTTATTGCTGAGTTTTTATCCCATTGTGTAGATGTACCACAATTTCTGTATCCATTCCTCTGTTGTGGGACATCTGGGTTGTTTCCAGGTTCTGGCTATTACAAATAAGGCTGCTACAAACATGGTTGAGTTAATGTCCTTATTGTGTACTTGAGCCTCTTTTGGGTATATGCCTAGGAGAGGTATAGCTGGATCTTGAGGAAGCGCTATTCCTAGTTGTCTGAGGAAGCACCAGATTGATTTCCAGAGTGATTGTACAAGTTTACATTTCCACCAGCAGTGGAGAAGGGTCCCCTTTCTCCAGTTTTTAATGAACTCAATTTAGAATATTTTTTTGTCTTTAAAAAGATTATTTGTCATTCTGATACATTTTTTTGTATTTTTGCATTTAGAATTCAATTTGTACTTCTAACTTCTTAAAACATATGGACTGATGTCTCACTTTCAGTTTTTCTTTTTTTATATACTAAAATAAAATTTATTCTAAGCATACTTTTTAGCAGTTCGTGGAGAGTTGTGGAACTTTAGTGAGGTAATTCATTCATGATAATATATCTTATGAATGGGATTCATGTCCTCAAAGGCCTCAGAAGAGACCCAGCCTCACCAGGGTAGAAGGCAAAAAACGACTCCTAAAAGTTGTCCTCTGAGCCCGTACTTGTGCTTGCACACCTGTTCCTCCAGCAAGTAAGCAATGTCTACCCAGATTCCTGGTGTACACATTTGACCTTTTTGTTGTTGCTGTTTATCTGACTTAATTGGATAGATGATGTCCTAGTGTTTGTTTTGTTTTTATCAACTTTGTAAAATAGCTCAGAAGTAAAGGCAGTTTTCATTTAATTTGAAAATGATGCAGTTCCTTTCTTGTTTTAAGAGAAATAATTGATAGATCCAAGACTGATGATTTTTTTTTTTCATTGAAAGAGAAAAAAAAAATGGCCAGGACCACAACTTCAGGTTTTTGTTCATGAATAAGTTATTCTATGTTTATCTGAATAGAATATTTTTTTTCATACAAAGTTAATGATGACTGTATTTATTATTTTTGAATGGCTACCATAAGAATCTATAAGTTTGAGATACTGAGAATATTTAAATCTAGTGACTAATCAAGGATGAATTGAACTTTATAAATTGACTATGTTCAAAAGAGCTCATGTCTACTTCCCTTCTGGTAATGAACACACATTTTATTTTCTTTATGTCATTGGCTCTCTAGACTTGTACTACATGTAAAATGTGAAAAGGTTTTCTTTAAAGGAATCAGATTTGGTTATACTTATATATCGGTGCCTACCCCAATTGTCAAAGAGATGCTTTATCCAACAACTGATGGAAGCAGATGCAGAGACCCATAGCCAAACATTAGGTGGAGCTAGAGGAATCCTGCAGAAAAGAGGGAGGAAGGATTGTAAGAACCAGAGTGGTCTAGGACACCATGAAAATGAAAGAGCACCCCCAGAACCAACGAAGCAGGGCTCCCTGGAGTTCACAGAGACTGATGTGATGGTCATGGACCCTGTAAATATCTGAACAGGGTCTTTTGTAATATATGTTATGATTGTGTAGATTAATGTTCTTGTGGGACTCCTAACAGTGGTAATGGGGACTGTCTCTGACTCTTTTGCCTGCTCTTGGGAACCTTTCTCTCCTACGCTGTTGCCTCGGTCAGTACTGATATGAGTGGTTGTGCATAGTCTTATTGTAGTTTGTTATGCTGTGTTTCGTTGCTATCCCTGGGAAGGCTGTTCTTCTCTGGAAGAAAAAGGAGGAGGAGTGGATCTGAGAGAGAGAGAGAGAATGAAGGTAGAATGTGGGGAACTGGGAGGAGTGAATGAAGGGGAAACTACAATCAGGATGAAATATGAGAGAAGAAAAAATAAAAATGTTAAAATCAAGGAATCAGATTTTGTGATTATGAGTCTTCATACATAGATGGTAGCATTTATTTTTCTCCTGAAAATTGAAAATATCCTTTAGGTTTCTGTCATTAGCTAATTCATAAGAAACTGATATCCTTAACAAAATCTCTTGGAAAATGCCTATCACTTTTAAATCACATAACATTGTTCTATCCATAATATAGGGCATTAGTGACAGACCATAACTTCATTTCCTTTAAAGCTAACAGGTGAGTTGATGGTTTATGATAGTATGTAGAAATATGCTTTCCTTGTTCAAATTCATCTGGGACTTTTTATTATGTTTAAACTCAAGGAGAACAAATAATACATTTATGTACCATTTAACCAAACCTTAACTTTAACTGTGGAGTTTCTTGTTAAAGGCTTGGGATGCCCAATAAAGTAGACTTAGTGAATTACTGATGGTAGTTTCAAGATGCTAATTTGTTTTTTCTGCATATGCTTATCAGACAATGGGTAGATTGTTGATGATAAAGAATATGATATAATTATCTCTTGGTCTAAAATATACTTATGCTCAAATGGAAATAGAAGTGAATATGGTAGAATACTAGCCTCATGAGCTGGCAGCTCAGAATTACAGCCATGATTTTTTTTTTTTTTTGGATGAAATGCATCAAGGCACAAAAAGAGCATATTCTAATAAAACAACCATCAATGACTACCACCATGATTGGGCCAATAAAGAAGGAAATACTTAGGATGGTAGTTTAAATTTGTGAGTACTGGATAAATAGCTGTGGTATAGAAAGAATATAAAGAAACAGCAGGTTTATTTATAGAGTGAAAAAATAGAGTTTTGTTTTTGAATGATTTTAAACATAACTAGGACAAGATGAAAAGATTCAGGCCTAGAATTTTAACTTTATGTATTAATACTCTATAACTTTCATTTTATCCTATGGCTATAGAGTATTCCAGAAAAGGAGGAGATTGAGATTTGGAACCCTGAAAAACATTTGAACCTAAGAGCAATGATAAAGAATGAGAAAACTATGATTGAGACTAAAACAAACAAACAAACAAACAAAGCAAGAAGGAAAGTTATACTGAGGAAAGCCAGGCTATAGATCACTGTGTACACCAAGAGAAATAGATATCCACAGACTTACAGTGAATAAGTGTCTTAGGGAAGAAATCTGAAGACTTTCCTCCATAAATCTGATCCTGTGGGAGAAATGTGGTGGCGTTGTTCTGGGCAGTTTCTGTAGCTCAGTGTGGAGAGTAAGCCAGTTGAGGCACCCAGAGGAAAATGGGTAGGTGACTAGGAAGGTGTGCAGTGTATATCAAATTCAAAGGCAAGCTCCTCCAACCACTTTTCTTGCTCGTCAAGAGTAGGATATGGGGCTGGTGAGATGGCTCAGCGGTTAAGATCACTGGCTGTTCTTCCAGAGGTCCTGAGTTGAGTTCAACTCCTAGCAGCCACATGGTGGCTCACAATCATCTGCAATAATCCGAAGTCTTCTTCCAGCATGCAGGTGTACATGCAGATAGAGCACTTATATACATAAAATAAATAAATAAATCTTTTAAAAAAAAAGAGAGCATAGACCAGAAAATTTGAACACAGGGGTCTTCCCAGAGACTCGTACTCCAACCAAATACCATGCATGGAGATAACCTAGAACCCCTGCACAGATGTAGCCCATGGTAGTTTAGTGTCCAAGTGGGTTCCATAGTAATGGGAAGAGGGACTGCCTCTGACATAATCTGATTGGCCTGCTCTTTGATCATCTCCCTCTGAGGGAGGAGCAGCCTTACTAGGCCACAGAAGATGACAATGCAGCCACTCCTGATGAGATCTGATAGACTAAGATCAGAAGGAAGGAGAGGGTGACCTCTCCTATCAGTGGACTTGGGGAGGGGAGGAAGGTGGGGCTTAGGGGGGGATACAAAGTGAATAAAGTGTAATTAATAAAAAATATAAAAGGGAAAAAATGAACACATATACCAATTATAGCATCAACAGAAAAACAGGAATGTGAAAAAGCCTACTGACTTCTCCACAATATCATAAATAATCAACAACCTAATTCACAGAGAGATAAAGTGGCAGATAAATACTTCAGAAAGTAAAGAGATGAACAACAGAAAATAATACAGAACCAAGCAACTGAATTCAACTGGGCATTCAGACAAGAATCAACATTCTACACGAGAACTTGGATGAGGGATAGAATAAATAGCAATACACAGGAAAGACTGAGTACCATAAAAGACAAATCATAAGACAAAATTGAGATTGTGAGGGAGGAGAAAGGCAGATAGAAAGGTTGGAAATAAAAATCATAAAACCTCCAATCATATAACAGAACACTGGGTTTCCAGCAGAGCTGACTAAGCAGATGACAGAATATGGGCATGAATGACATGAATTTCAGAACACTACATTACAATATCAATGAAAAATAAATAAGTTATAAGTAAAACAAAACAAAAAGAGAGAGCATAGGATATGAAGCTCCTTTCTGTTCTACACTCCTCCACAAGGCACCCAAGACCCAGGCATTATTGTTAGTGTTGTGCTCACAGTGGTATGTGTGGCTCTATCTGCCCAATTTATACAAGGACCTAAAGCAGTTCAAAAGAAAAGAGTAAAAAACTAAATGCTTAGAAGAGAACTTTAACAATAAGGACCACCCAATGCATTTAAGTGGAGCTAGAAAGCTACTGCTTTTAAAGAACTACAGACCCAATTGTAGGAAGCCTATCTTTGAAGGATGCTTAGCAATATTTCTACCCCAGATCACCAAAATCAAAGAGTGGCTTCTCTACCCATCTCAGCTGTGCCAACCCCACAGTATATGGACAATGACAAGTCACTCCATTGTTAACCAGGGCCTTAGCTGAAAACCTGTGCTTAAAGCCAAAGGCCTTGTGTGAAATAAAAATTCCACCTACGTTGAGTGCCAGTTAGCTTTAATCCATACTACAAGGCCACCCAATATCCTGTACTTTCTTCTCCTTCTTTTAGAGCTAAAGCTCCGACTTAGGAAATTTAAACCCATCTTTTAATCTCTGCCTGATATAAATTCAACTCTGTTGGGTACCATCCTGTACAGCTCTTATTTGAAGAGTCCTTGAAAATATAAACTCAACGACCAACAGAACAGTGAAAAAAAGAGAGTAGGATTTGGAGCAATTGTATATAGGTAGCTATTTGCATGGTAGTCACAGAAAAGAGGCACAGGAAGACCCCAGATTACAGCAATGCTCTATTGTGGTACCCTTCTCCTTCAGGGAGTGGTGTGAGTGAAGCACCAGAAGACCGAAAGAGCTTTCAACAGAAAAAGATGAAAAGGGAGAAACATTGGACAGAACAACTGACACTCCCAGACCTTGAACTAGATGATCTGGTTTACAGGCTAAAGACTTATGGAAGTAAAAGAAAGAGAGACAGTGATGGGGCAAGAAAGGAACAAAAATGTCATAGTTAATGATTCGGAAGTCACATCATTGTGATACCCTGGACAGAAGATGCCATGAGCAGGAAGGAAGACAAATGAGCGGGCATGGCTAGGATAAAGGGAAACTGGAGAACACACAAGAGAAATACATTTAATTTGAAGTTTTCTTAGTATTGGCTTTACTTGTATTTAGTCTACTCCGGAAGCCAATGAATTACTTACAAAGTGATAATTTATGAGTTAACATCTTGCATTTGTATAATAATCATTCATAGTTAAAATGTTTTAAGTATCCAACAGGTTTAATATGTCTGGTATGTACTTAATTGGTTCAAATGATATACTTGTGCTTTTCCTTCTGAGATATTTTATTTTTTCTTTGCCAGATTAGAACAACTTGAGTGAAAGAAAAGAAACATTGTGCATCAAAAACTCTGAATCAAATGTAAGGCACCGGTGTCATATCAAGGAGAAAAGACCAAGAAGAGGACAATAAGCTACTATTGTGGCGCTGAGGCCTCAAGGAACAGCTTCCCTGGCTTAGGTGAGTCACTGGAGTCTTTCAGTTTAGGTAACAGCACATCTAAGGTTCAAAACATTATAAATTCTGTGTGACACCCTGAAGTGTTAGGCAAGGGACTCATTTGAAGTTGGTAAACATGGCCAGAGGTGGAAATAGAATTGGAAAATAAAGACACAAACTTCACAGGCATAGAAGACTAGTGATAAATACTTAAAATTTGGATGGTCGCTAACTTAGGTTCAAATTCTCCCTTTACTAGGTATCAGAAGACGGCATTGTGCCTGTTTCCTTAGGGGGAAAAAAAACTAAAAAAAAAAGTCACTGAGGTAATCTGAAATGACACAATAGACCCTAAAATGTGTCGAAAGTAGAATGGAATACATGTGTTTATGTAAAAGCCAGATTTTATTTTCCTTGTTGGAATGGTTGGTTTGTTGCTCCTAGAATGTGAAGAAAGGGAAAGATTGTGAGACCACAGGCAATAGAGACACAAGTAAATATGGCAGTCATTTAGCAGTTGTTAGCAACATGCCATTTCACGGCAGGAAAGGAGGAGGCATAAAGAGCTGAGCAGGGGTATTATACCAGGGGTATTATTATTTACATAGGAGATATACTTAATGGTTTAAAATACTGCAACAACTTCAAAGAAATTGAGCCTTCCTTGACCTAGAAGCCTTGTGATTTACAAAATATGAAAGTCTTCTTCCAAAATGATTCTCAGGTAGCTCCATAATTTCTCTATGTCCTGAAATACCCAAATTTCTTTTGGCCTCATTGGATTCATCCCTATATCTTGATGTTCTTAATGCAAATATTCTGAGTGAAAAATTACATACACTCCATTGCCACCACTTTGTTCAGTTCCTTTCACATTTGTTAGTGATGACATTAGCATCTTCATGGCTTTTTCATGGGCTAAAGTTAAGGGACTAAGAAATCCTTCCATCTCCAAAGTTCAGTTTAATGAAAGAAAACTAATTTCAGGAACAGTCAAGTATGTACTGGAATACAACATTTGGGACATGGTAATTTGTGACCCAGTAGTATTTGCATCCAGTTGGAACTATATTTATTCTTTGACCTCTAAATGTTGAAATCAGGGCATGATCTCTGCCCACAGTGAGCTAGCTCAGTACAGCAGCTAGGCATAGGAATTCTTATTTCGGAGGAAATAATGAATTTATGGTGATCAATCCAGGTAAATCCTTATGGTCCAGAAGATCATAAGCTGATATGTGTGTAGGAGAAGAAATTGTGTGTTGTGGTCTCTTAAGCACTGGTACACAGGCACAAAATAGAGGAAGTGAGGACATAGAAACTTCCCCATGTTATGTGGGGAAGTCATATTGTTTATCCATGGAAAGAATGCAAGCAATTCTTTGGATAAGTTTGGACATTCTATTGCAATATTAGAGAAAACATTAGTTATCAAGATGGAATTTGATCTTTCCTAGTTCAACGAATAGTTTTTATTCCTGCTGGGAGGAAAGGCAATGTGTTTTGTTTTGTTTCCTTTCTTTCTGATTTTTATCTAATTCTTCTGGTAAAGTTTTTGGCACAAATTAGCTAACGGAAGTGATCCTAAAAGAATGCCACAAAAGCATCCAAAAACCTTCTGAGCTGAAAATATGTTACAGAGACTTTTACTGCAAATGGGAGTTTCCATGATGAAACCAGACTGTCATCAGTTAAGGTCTTGGGCTAGGAAGCCCATTCTCCAACCTTGACCTCACGTGCTCTCATCCCACACAAAGGGTCACTGCCTGAGAAAGGAGGCGGCCCCATGTCAGGCTCCAGCAGTGTTCTTGTATGAGCCATAACTTGTGGGTGCACAAGAAGGAGCAGGGAGGAGAGGAAAGCCCTGCTGTTTCGGTAAAAGACTCATTTGATCTTCCCAACCACAGCAGAGGACAAGGCAGGTTTCCTGGAAGAAGCTCAGAGGAGGGGAAAAGAAAATTAGAAGGCGTCATCTGAAAAACTGGGGCTAAGCTTGAATTTCTAATTGCCAGAGCTCTTTTCCAAGAAGCATGCCAGTCTGTGGTGTGCCAGCCTTTGGACTGGTGGCTCCTGGATCGTGTCTGCTTTGTCAACCGGGCTGATGGCAACAGAACCATTAGCTTCGTTTCAGGAATGCAGTGCCCATTCTTTTTGGCTTGCTGTTCAGTTGGTCTGGCCCTGCCTAAGAGAAAAGTAATTGGTATTCATTATTTCTCTGTTAAACAGGAACTTATTTTTGCCCCCACCGTGTATGAAGTTATAAAGTGGTCTGTTCTTCTGTTCTTTTATTTTTCTCTGCTGGCCACCTAGAAGTCATTCTAGCCTTTTCTTTTAGGTCCAAAGAGAGACATCATGTACTTTTATGACAGTCAGCTATATCTCCACCATCATCATTTTGCTATTTATGTTCAACTAGCAAATAGCCCTTTCATTGGGAATTGATAAAGTGCTTTTTTGTGCTATCTTTTTTAAAAATACTTTTATTTTATTAATTACAGTTTATTCATTTTGTATCCCAGCTGTAGCTTCCCCCATTCCCTCCCAATCCACCCCCTTCCTGCTTCTCCTATGCCCCTCCCCCAGTTCAGTGATAGGGGAGGTCCTCCTCCCTTTCCATCTGACCATAGTCTATCTGGCCTCATCAGGACTGTCTTCTTTGTCTTCCTCTGTGGCCTGGCAAGGCGTCCCCCTTCAGGTGGAGGTGTTCCAAGAGCCAGCCCATGAGTTCATGTCAGAGATGATCCTTCTATTATTGGAGAACCCTCTTGGATACTGAGCTGCCTTGGGCTACTTCTATGCAGGGGTTCTAGGTTTTCTGCATGCATGGTCCTTGTTTGGAGTATCAGTCTCAGAAAAGACACCTGTGCCCATATTTTTGGTTCTGTTGCTCCATTTGTGGAGCTTCTTTTCCTTCCAGGTCTTTCTATCTCCCCTTTCTTTCATAAGATTCCCTGCACTCTGCCCAAAATTTGGCTATGTATCTCAGCATATGTTTTGATAACCTTCTGGGTCAAGTCTTTCAGAGGCTGTCTGTGATAGGCTCTTGTCCTGTTCCCTGTTTTCTCCATCTTCCGATATCTGTCTCATTTGTCTTTCTGAATGAAGACTGAACATCTTACCCAGGGCTCTCCTTCTTGCTTAGCTTCCTTAGGTGTACAGATTTTAGTACAATTAACCTATATTATATGTCTAATATCCACTTATAAGTGAGTATATACCACGTGTGTCTTTCTGCTTTTGGGATACCTCATTCAGGATGATCTTTTCTAGATTCCACCATTTGCCTGCAAATTTCATGATTTCTTTGTTTTTAATTGCTGAGTAGTAGTCCATTGTGTAAATGTACCACAATTTCTGTATCCATTCTTCAACTGAGGGGCATCAAAGTTGTTTACAGCTTCTGGTTATTACAAATAAAGCGGCTACAAACATGGTTGAGCAAATGTACTTGTTGTATACTTGAGCATCTTTTGGATATATGCCTAGGAGTGGTACAGCTGAATCTTGTGGTAGTACTATTCCTGTTTGTCTGAGAAAGCACTAGATTGATTTCCAAAGTGGTTGTACAAGTTTGCATTCCCACCAGCAGTGGAGGAGGGTTCCTCTTTCTCCACATCTTCTCCAGCATTTGTTGTCACTTGAGTTTTTGATCTTAGCCATTCTGATGGGTGTAAGGTGAAATCTCAACAGCACAGGCACTTAGATCAACAGTTAATAAACAGGACCTCATGAAACTGAAAAGCTTCTGTAAAGCAAAGGACACTGTCATCAGAACAAAACGACAGCCTACAGATTGGGAAAGAATCTTCACCAACCCTGTATCTGACAGAGAGCTAATATCCAGAATATATAAAGAACTCAAGAAGTTAAATGAATCAAGTAACCCAATTAAAAAATGGGGTAGAGACCTAAATAAAGGATTGTCAATAGAGGAATATCGAATGGCAGAGAAACACTTAAAGAAGTGTGCAACCATGCATAGTCCTTGGTTGGAGTATCAGTCTCAGGAAACACCCCTGTGCTCAGATTTTTTTGGTTCTGTTGCTTTCCTTGTGGAGTTGCTGTCCTCTCCAGGTCTTACTGTTTCCCATGTCTTTCCTAAGATTCCCTGTACTCTGTCCAAAAGTTGCCCATAAGTCTCAGCATCTACATTGATAGTCTGCAGGGCAGAGCCTCTCAGAGGTCCTCTGTGTCAGGTTCCTGACTTGTTCCCTCTTTTCTCCTTCTTCTGATGTCCAGCCTCTTTGCCTTTCTGAGTAGGAATTGAGCATTTTAGCAAGAGTCCTCCCTCTTGATTAGTTTCTTCAGGTGTACAGATTTTAGTAGGTTTATCCTATATTATATGTCTATATGAGTGAGTATATACCATGTGCATCTTTCTGCTTCTGGGATAGCTCACTCAGGATGATCTTTTCCAGATCCCACCATTTACCTGCAAATTTCATGATTTCCTTGTTTTTTATTGCTGAGTAATATTCCATTGTGTAGCTATACCACAATTTGTGCATCCATTCCTCCACTGAGGGGCATCTGGGCTGTTTCTAGTTTCTGGCTATTACAAATAAGGCTGCTACAAACATGGTTGAGCACATGTTCTTATTGTGTACTTAAGAATCTTTTGGATATATGCCTAGGAGTGGTATAGCCGGATCTTGAGGAAGCACTATTCTTAGTTGTCTGAGAAAGTGCCAGATTGATTTCCAGAGTGGTTGTACAAGTTTACATTCCCACCAGCAGTGGAGGAGGGTTCCCCTTTCTCCACAACCTCTCCAGCATGGGTTGTCTCTTGAGTTTTTGATGTTCGCCATTCTGATGGGTGTAAGGTGAAATCTTAGGGTCGTTTTGATTTGCATTTCCCTGATGGCTAATGAGGCTGAGCATTTCTTTAAGGGTTTTTCTGCCATTCGATATTCCTCTGCAGAGAATTCTCTGTTTAGCTCTGCATGGAGATAACCTAAGACCCCTGCACTGTTGTAGCTCATAGCAGTTCAGTATCCAAGTGGGTTCCATTGTAATAGGAACAGGGACTGTCTCTGACATGAACTGATTGGCCTGCTCTTTAATTACCTCCCCTTGAGGGGGAAGCAGCATTACCAGGCCACAGAAGAAGACAACACAGCCACTCCTGATGAGACCTAATTGACTAGGATCAGAAGGAAGGAAAAGAAGTCCTCCCCCATCAGTGGACTTGGGGAGGGGCATGCATGTAGAGGGTGGAGGAAGGGAGGGATTGGGACAGGAGGAGGGAGGGAACCATGGGGGGGATACAAAGTGAATAAAGTGTAATTAATAAAGAAAAAAAAGTAGTGTGCAACATCCTTAGTCATCAGGGTAAAGTGCTTTAAAAGTCACCAGGTCTCGTTTCCTTCTCCCAGGTGCCAGCCTCCCTCTTGTTTGTTATGACTTCAGGAATAGACATAGTTTCTATACTCATGGATTACACAGCTGAATGAGTCTGGTAGGCAAGAACATCCAGTATCACTCAAAGGTGCCAAGGCAGGAAACACCCTAGAAGAAATGCAACTACATCAGAGTTTAGAAAGTTTGTGAGTCCATGAGATTTATTGGACTTGTTGGAGGGCTGTAACAGAAGGTAAGGGTTTTGTGGCAATTCTCGAAGAAGGTATGCAAGAAGATGACAAGATAGGTTTTCAATGTAAGAAAGCCTGTCTTTTAAGTGGAGTCATGGAACAAGACCCCTAAATTCTTGGCAGAAATTCAAATGTGTGATGGAACAGCCTAGATTTGAGTAGTATTATTATGGAGTGAGGAGGAGGCATATTTGGAAACCAGTTACTTAGCAAACAAACATTGCACCCTTACCAAATAGCTTCTATCAACATATGAGGAGATCCTAGGGAGAGGAAGAAATCTGGAAAGCCTTTAAGAATCATAATGAAAGTTAGAACATGTAGATTTGCCAACTTTTATTTTAATAGTAGTGGGTATAAACAAATTTTAACCAAGTTCAAAGTTTCATTATTTATTTATTTATTTGCAAAATGGTATTTAATTGGTCCCATTACACTGAAATATATGTCTCTTCTGGCACACTGTAAATGTATGTTGATAATTATAGCACTTTTAGAGACAATGAAAATAGGCAGAGGAAAGCAAGGTACAGCAGGATGTGAAACTGCTTGGACAAAATATTTATCTGGGCTTTCTGGTCCCTGCGTTTATATATTGGCTCTGCCCTCCCTCCACTCTTAAATGTTCCTGCACTTCTTCATGCTGACTTCTTTTCCACCACCTTTTAATCTACTCCTTTAAACGCCCTGTTCCAGCATTACCAAGCTTTCTAGCACAGGAGACCTCTGCTTTGTGTTTTAAATTCAATACAATAAACATTTCCCATTCAGGGTTTCCAGATTCATGGAATCTCTAGTACTGCAATAGAAGACATTCCTGAGAATGATTACTGAACTACATAAGAATTCCCCAATTATTGTAATTTCCTAGACAGATTAGTCAATAATGCTGACAGTTTATGGAAGCAAGAAACTTGGGAAATAAAAAATGATTTTTATGATGTCAAAGCATCCCAACCAAATGAAAAACAGGCTTCATGTTTTTTGGATCCCTGCTTACTCTCAGTACAACCCAAAAGTATGCATTTTCTCTTTGTCTCTTCTTTTTTATCTGTGGAATATTAAAATTTCAAGTTGTCTACTCCAGCAAAAGAGAATAGTTTTCTTGCAATATGTGTAAAGAATGCTAGCAATAGTTGCCAGGAGTAAGAGAAAATAACAATGGAAGTAAATAGAAAACATTTCTAATAAGTAACACAATTGATGGATGGGGAGGGGCTCATGGGACCCTATTCATCCCTGTTCAACTACTGGCTACTGTTAAATTACTGGGAAGGGCAATCACTGTGTTTGGTAATGTACCCAGTGGTGAACCTGCCATTGGAAAGTACCAAATACATGATCACAAGATGACCCTACATGAAACGACTAGGTCACAAAACAAAACAAAAAGACATGAGTTTGGTAACTTTCAGGGAAGAGAAAAGGATAATGAGAGTGGGGGGAAGATAAGAGAAGATGGAAATGAAACTAAAAAAACATAAATAATCATATACAATTTGAAAAGCTGTGCTGTCAAAGAGTAGATTTAATCAATAAACAAAATATGAACTGTGAATCTTTCAATATTTTAACTTAAAATTTCTGGACAAACAAGTCCTTTCAATATAAAGGCATCAGGAGTCTTGCTAGGTAGTGGCCATCATCATGTGGGAGAAGCAACATACCCACTTGTCATCCAATGGCCTAGGAAGTGGTTTTATATTGGTTTTGGCAACCATGCAATGGTTTTGGATAAGATTCTGTTATGAAAGCTAAATATAAGTTGTGATTGCATGCTATAAGAATGCTCTGTGTTCACTGGCTGTTCAATCCCTCAAACCCACACTGAGATCCTGTAGATATATTAATGTCACAGGCAATTTAGAAAAAGAAAGCTAAATGTTGGCTACTGAAAATACGTAAATGGCATTGGGTTTTAATTCTGCAGATTAGCAACACCATGGCCATGGTAGTAGACAGTGTTCAGTTTAGCCTGGCAGAAGCACAGGCCTTGGATGATTTTATGTAAGCAATGCACCAGGATCTCAACAAATTAAATGTTATAAAAGCATGTACTGGAGTGGTCATAAGACATGATGTAAAGGTTGAAAAAAGACAGCGTATTTGTGAATCCCAATATTTTTTTTTATCTGAGAGTTAACATTAGTGGGTCCAAAATCATTAGAAAAAAATGAAATGAAATTAAAAAATAAAAAATGGCTGACAACTGAGTGAGAGATAAAAGACCATATTTACATAAAAAGTTCTATAGAAATTCTTTGTTTTCCTTAATTTCAACCAAAATTACCATTATAATAAAGGAAGATATATTTTAATTAAAAGCATTGATCATGCATTACCAACCAAAATAGTTTTTGGTTCATAATAAGTAATCAATAAATGTCTGTAAGCTGAATAAAGATGTGACTGAATGATCAACACAAAAAAATCCATATGTCATTCAGAGTATTTACATAACTATATTTTACTGTAATAGAAGTTGCTTAATACACACACACATATGTATATACATATGAATATTTTTTTTTCTGTAAGAGACTCAGTGCTAAGAGTCTATTCTGTAAGAGTTATTTCATGCTTCTTAGGTGATCAAACTAAGAATATTATATAGTTGGTTACATAAAAGGAGAACTAATTTGTACAAATTTTTACTAATAGAATTCAAAATATAATAACAATTGATTATTTTCTAATAGAATGAGAAGAATGGAATTATTTATTTTACTCAGAGTTCAATTGTATTATTTATTATCAAAATACATTGCAAGTACTATTTCTAATGCTAACCTATGAAGAAATTTCAGTTTTTTCATGTAGACTTAACTGATTCTGTACAGCATATAAGATTGCTATATTTTTTTAAGTTTTTCCTACCATTTAAAGAAATTATCTTGGGTCTTACAAAGACAGGTGATACATTGAATTTGGTGTGTTGGCTTACCTCTACTAGTGCCTTATCTAGATTTATGGAATTTAAGAAGATAATTCAATTTATTGGTTTATTTTATATCTATCAATTGGCCTATTGTAAACCTTTCATGGAAAAAAAAACTGTATTTATTTGAATCATAGCACATCCCTGAAAAGTTCTTAATATTTGAACATTTGAGATTCTTCCTTTGTTTTGAAATAATAATGTAATGTGAGAATTGGTCTCAGGAGCAAAGAAAAGAAAGAGGGAGGGGAAGAAACAGAGGGAGGAGAGAGGGGGGAAACAGAACACCTTCTCTCCCAGAAATCTTAGTATCCTCCTATTTAACTTAACTGAGTTTGATTTTGCAAGACAGGGCTAGAGGACAGGGCTAAACAAAAACTTCCTCCCTTTGGAATAAAAATACAATACTGGGTCAGAATACTAAGGAACTGCCAAATGCACTGATGCCCACATTGGAAACTATGTTTTGATGTCTTTGGCCGGAAATGCCTAAGCTGCTTCTGTGCATTGAAAGCCTTGCTCTCACTGGTTTCCAAGTTTCCCCTCCTTCCTCCCTCAGAAACCCAAAGGCTTTAAGCTGCACATCATGGGCTTTGTTACCACTTCCTTCCTTGTTCTCTTATCTACTTGTGTGCCTTATCCTCATTCTTTGTGCCTTTGCTAGCTGACCTCACCTATTTTCTTGTCATCACTGCCTGGGATGATAGTTAATCACAGAGAATCTGGAATCATTTTGTCTTACTTTCTTTTTGCTATGATAAAATTCTCTGACAAGAACAAATAAGAGAGAAAGATTTCAATTTGGCTCATAGTTTCTAAGAAAGAAGGTATATCATGGAGAAGAATATGAGATATCTTAAGAGTTTTATTGTGGTAAGAGACACCATGACAACAGCAACATTAGAAAGGAAAAAAAATTAATGGGTCTTGCTTACAGCTTCAGAGGTTTAGTCCATTATTGTCATGATGAAGCATGGCAGCATCTAGACAGACATGGTGCTAGAGTAGCCAAGAGTTCTACATCTGGCTCTGAAGGCAGCAGAAAGAGACTGTGAGCCATATTAGGTATAGCTTGAGCATATGAGACCTCAAAGCCCACCCCCATAGTGACACAATTCTCCCACCAAGGATACACCTACCCCAACAAAGCCACATCTCCTAATATTGCCATTCCCTATAAGCCAAGCATTCAAACACATGAGCCTATACAGGAGCCATTACAATCTAAACTACCACACTTGGTAATAGGAAGGCAAGGAACCAGCACACGAGGCTAGCTGGTCACATGCTATCCATGCATAAGAAGCAGAGTGTATTAAGAAGTGAGACTTTTTTCCCGAAACCTCAAGGCCTGTCCCCAGTGATTCATTTCTTCCAATAATGCTCTATCCTCTAAAGATTCCACTATGTTCCCAAACAGCACCACTAAGTGGACTAAGTGTTTAAACACATGAACATATGGAAGACATTTTGCACCTAAAATGCAACTCACTTCACCTTGGCTGACTTTGAAATTCACTGACTGTTGTCTGCTTTTCATCTTTGAAATAACACTTACCTTGTAAAAAAAATTGTAAGGAGTAAATGAAAATAAAAACATTTAAAATAAGTTTCTAAAACAGTGACTGTTATTGAGCAGTCATCCAATAAATACAGGACCTTCACCAACATTTAAATATGCTACTGTAAATGTACAATAGCAACACAAAGAACTGACTTAATTTACAGAGTGTTTACTATGTTGAAAATAGGAAAGTGGGGACTTATTTAGGTTTCAGGGCAGCCCCATTGATTGGACTATATTATTAGCCTCCTTCATTAGAGAGAGGGAGGAGGATTATAAAGTACCTTACTTAAAGTGACCAGCAAGTAAATAGACAAGCCAGCAGACAGTTCATACTGTATCTTGGCCTATCAGTATCTTGACTCAACAGCTTTAGCCCTGCCCATCTTTTATGACACTCTCTGTTTAGCCATCGTGTCAGCATCAGTAGTCACAGAACCTTCCATTTTTATATTTCAGACTTTGCTCTTTGATCATCCTCTACTTGTTTTCTTCTGGTTTGCTTATATTAGATTACATTAGGTAAGGTTCAATTATATCAGATTATATTAGATAGGTTCCTAGAACCTATATTCTCCTCATTCAATCTTAAAACATGTGACTTAACCTTACTTCATTATATATCACTTACATTAGATACAATTTTTCCTCTCTTTCCTCTAAACCTATATTATTCACAGCCTAGTCCTGTAACACTCCTCTAAAGACGCTCTTATGCCCTTCTCTCTCCATTCTCTTTCCACTGACGTATTATAAACCCAGACAATTTGTATTATCCACTCATTCTATGTGAACACTGCAGCAGTAAAAACATTACTGAAAATCAGGACTTCACTAATTTGCTCATAATCCATTTCTGAAAAAAAGCACAACTCTTCTTCAGGGATAAACATGCTTTCCATTTGCCCACCTTTCACACATCTCCACTGTATCTACAGACTGCCTGATCATAGCAATGAGGTTTTCTATGTAGAAAACAGACACAATAGGATGTGCAGAATTTAGCTGCCCTGCTACCAGTTCAAAGAACCTTTTAGGATATGTATTTTTCTGCTGACTTACCCATCTGGAACAAGGCAGACCTACATCATTTCCTAAGAATAAACCCTGTACCAGCATTCAAGATCTTTGGAACCTTATTTTCTCAAGGAGTTGGCTTCTATAGTTGACAAGTTTTCCAGACCTATTTCTTCTTCTGTTTTTTTTTTTTTATTGGCAAACAAAAATGACATCATTTATCATAGAAATCAAATGAAAACTATCTCCAAACTACATTGACCTGATAATCTTTCCATGATAATTGCATATGTCTTTTCTCCTTTATATAAGAAATCCTTTAAAACTATCAGTTATGTTTACTGTCACTCTTTCTTGCCTATCTTTCTAAGCTTTGGCAAGAGTCGCCTATACATCTATTGTAGTGAACTCTGGTGATTGTGAAAATTCATCGCTACTTTTCGTCACATCTCCTCCTCTTTTTCCTCTTCCTTCCATTCCTTCTCATCCTTCTTTATTTTTGTCTTGGTTTTTGTAAATTTTTTCAGGTGAGGTTCTTATTATCTGTACTTTTTCTACCACAAAATATGCCCAATGCCCAACACTGTTTTAAGTATTTGAGGATGGAAAGTATCATAATATAAGAAAAACAAACTCGTTCTATTTTTTTTAAAACCAATAGCTGCTTTGGACTTTGTCTAAAATCTAATGCAGGCCAATGGGTTCTGACTAAAAGTCTCCAGAGCACTTCTGAGTATTCCGTAGTTTAAAAAAAAAAAGATAAAGGCAGATCTTTAGGGAGATGTGATCAACACTGGGAAAAAGCAGACTGCAAAGTGTCTACAAGAAATGCTTGGAAGCTGAAAGTATCTATTAGAAGACTTCAGAAATATTATCATCAACAAGCATGGAAGTCATGGATGTGTGAAATCTGTGTGTGTGTGTGTGTGTGTGTGTGTGTGTGTGTGTGTGTGTGTGTGTGTGTAGGATAAACAAGGCTTGTATGGTGTGGTTGTTTCTTTAAAAGTTCTCACTATTTTGTCCTCAAGGTACCAATTTCAATAATCTTCACTTTTCAAGTAAATAAAAGAAGTCTTATAATACTAGATTTTACATAACATCAGCAGTCAATGTTTTTTTTTTAATTAGTGAGCTTAATTAAAGCTTTAGCTTTATAGGAAAATTGCACAAAACTACAAAGTTATTCTGACCCATTACACATATGAAATATACCCATTATCTATACTACAATGCTAGATTTGTTAAAATAGAGCTTAGACCATAGCTCAATGGTAGAGCTTGTACCTAGAATGTATGAGCGCCCAGGATCAATCCCCAGTACTGTCATCCATCCTTGCCTTACGTAGTAGCATGCATCCAAATCTTCTTCATGTTGTTTGATGGTTTTGTGGCTCGCCTCTCTTAAAGCACTGAATTCACTCAGCTGTCTAGAAGGACAGCTTGTAGTAATAGTACAGCTACTACTGAGTAGTATCTCAGTTCTTTCCAAATGCTGGAAATTATGAAGCAAATGTCCAAAACATTAATGATTAAGCTTTTGTATGAACATAAGGTTTCAACTCATTTGCAAACAACACTATGTAAATACTAAGGAGCATAGCTGCTACATTGTAAGAGTGGTCCAGTTTTGTAGAATCCTACCAAACTCTCCCTCAAGATGACTGTGCCATTTGATTTCAAGCCACTATTGCTCTATAGCTCCACCACTGATGGGGGATTGTTGGGTTGAGAGCTTTGATCTTTGTAAGTACGTGCAGTGGTATCTCCTTGATATTTTAATGTACAATTCTGTAAGGCCATATGATAAGAAACTTCTAAGATAGCTATGCAGGATTTTGCACAAGTTTTGATTTATTGATTTTCTTATTATTACTTTATTTTTTTCTAAATCATGTTTTTAAGATAGATGGAGGCAAAGATTTGAATAACATCAATGCTTGTGACTATGATATGACTCAAAGATAAGATTGTCCCCGCTGCATCATGTGTAAACTGCATCTTCACTCTATTACCCAACTCTAATTCTAAAGACAATTTTCTAGTGAGATAATCATGCACACAAGACAGTTACCTCAGCTATTTCTGGGTCTTTTATTCAATCTATTTGCCAGAACTAAAGTAAACTGAATTAATGTCATAAAATGCAGTATAGTTCTAAGTAATTTCAAATAAGACGAAGTTCTAGAATGTCATGTTTTTCTCCTTTACCAACTTGGTACAAGTGTTGCATGCACTGAGTTCATCTTGCCCTACTGTGATAAAGGGAAATAAAAATATCTTTATGTTTATAAACTTTTGCCTTGTCTAAGAATAAACTTATGAAGCAGTGTGGGTCTGCTATCATCTGACTTTCATAAGGGACAACTCAGCAAGAAATTTCTGCAAAGCAAAACAAAACAATCCCAGTATTTGGTAGAAATTTAATCTTTTTTTTTAAATTTTTTTTTATTTTTTTCTTATCAGTTACATTTTAGTCACTCTGTATCCCAGCTGTGTCCCGATCCCTCATTCCCTCCCAGTCCCTCCCTCCCTCCCTCCCTCATCTCCACCGTGCCCCTTTCCAAGTCCACTGGAAATTTAATCTTGAATATCCTCAGGCAACAAGCCAATTTGCTTGGTCTTTCATGGGGATCTGTCACTCTCTGCTCATGGTGCCTTTATTTTGTGACTTAGGCATGTATTTTGCTCTTAATTTATTTTGATAGATTCTCAGAAATGTAATTCTTAAAATGAGGTGTTTGATAGTTTGCTATGTATTAGTATTTTTGTAAGTGAAACAGTGGCTTCTCTGTTTCTGTGTATCTGTGTGTCTCTGTGTGTGTGTCTCTTTGTCTCAGTCTCTCTATCTCTGTCACTCTATTTCTGGGTCACTGTCTTACACACACACACACACACACACACACACACACACACACACACACACACCCTTTGAGATAAAACTCATGTAATCCTATATCTCTATTTATTTCATGTTTCCTGATGTTAATGTGGGATTTCAGACAAATATACATGCTTTAGAGAGATCAAAGTTCTGCTCTGAAAGAAACCTTTACACCTTCCTCCTGCCCTCCCTGCACTGTTAGAATTAATTTTTAATACATGGCATATTTCCATTTTTGCCTCAGCTGCCAGGAAATAACAACATTCACTGCCGGTTTAAGGAATTGATTGTTTTGCTTGACTCTAACCCCTCCATAAGTTTCAAGTGTCTTTCTATTCTTTGGATGACTTTGTTTTTTCCTGTACTTTGTTCTGTAGAATGGTGTGTTTAGTCTTCAGACAATTTACTTAGGAGCAAGCCCCACATTTCAATACCTTATTCCTGTAAAAGCTGCCTGAGTACCATGCAGTAATTTAATAATTTCTCAATAGCTTCAGACCTCACCTTCTCTACTCAGGTCTGTGGTATTTGGACTGGATTGATGCAAAACTCACTTTGACTTGGCCATTGGGGTCTGTGGGAGGATCTGTCATTAAGGGATGACACACATAAAATAATAGGCTTGAGGTGACCATGAACTTCCTTTATGCTTTTGTTCCCAGCAAAGACACCCAAGTACCCAAGTGATGCTTCGTTAGCCAGCAGTAGCAGTTTCTTCTTATACCAGCAGTTAGATTCTGTGTCCAGTGTTTCTTCCAACATGAACACAGTCCATTCCTTCCACTCACCTGTCCCATCCCATGGAAAGAGTCTCCTCAAAGACCTGGGTCCCCAAATCTCAAGGTCATGCCCCCGAGCTCAGAAACATCAGTGCGGAGAGCTTCCTGTTTAAGATCTGAGTTTCATTGATTGAAGAACTTACTCTAGTTTTCTAAAATGTCATTAATTTAATCTTCCTTCTTCCTCTAGCAAGAGAAAAAAAAAAAAAACAACTAACTTCTGGGTTGCAATTTCTGAAATGCTTGAGTCATCTCTTTGTAGCCTTTCAAGTACCTGGTTAAAAACTATAGATTAAGTTAATACTGCTTATATTAAATTTTCCACAAGCAACGATAACCAAATCAAAGAAACTTTTGCCTTCACAGAGTTGATCTTGTATGTTAGAGTGGCATCAAATGCAAGCATACAATAGGTCAGTGGTAATTTCTGATTATTTTTTTCTTAACCAAATAAATGAAGCAACCAAACAAATGCCTTCATTGAAGGCACAATCAAAGTAACCGTAGTGGCAGAAGAAGAATTTTAGAAAAAGGCCATAATGGGAAGACATTTTTGTAGACTTTGAGAGAAATAAAAGTAAAATATGTTGAGCAAGAATGTGTTGGGAAGAGGAAATAGAAAAACAGTTCCTGGATGAAGCATGGCTGCTATTGCCAGGGTGTGGGAGGCCACCTTGAGCACAGAACAAGGGTGAAAGTTCTAAGAGATGTGGGAAGAGAGAATAATAGAAAACCTGATCCTTCAGAATCTTGTGAGCCACTGGAGAGATTTTAATAGAGAAAGGAAATGCAAGTTGTGAAGGAGAAATAATTTATTGAGGGTACCCTCTTTTAAGAGTAACCTGGAGGAAAAAAGAGCTCCACAAGGAGAGCAACAAAAGCAAAAAATCTGGGCCCAGGGGTCTTTTTGAGACTGATATTTCAACCAAGGATCATGCATGTAGATAACCTAGAACTCCTGCACAGATGTGGCCCATGGCAGCTCAGTCTCCAAATGGGTACCCTAGTAAGGGGACAGGGACTGTCTCTGACATGAACTCAGTGGCTGGCTCTTCAAGGATCACCTCCCACTGATAGGAGGGCAGCCTTACCAGGCCACAAGAGGAAGACAATGCATCCAGTCCTGATAAGACCTGATAGGCTAGGGTCAGAAAGAAGTGGAGGAGGACCTCCCTTATCAGTGGACTTGGAGAAGGGCATGGAAGGAGATGAGGGAGAGAGACTGGGATTTGGGAGGGAATGAGGAAGGGGGCTACTGCTGGGATACAAAGTGAATAAATTGTGATAAATAAAAAAATAAATTTAAAAAAGTTTAAAAAAGAGAAAGTGACATAGAATTGAAGAAAGTCAGATTCTTTCTCGCCTTTCCAGGGAAAGAGACAGGAAAGGTACTTCTGAGTCAAGAAGATACGTGATGTCATGATGAAAAAGCTAAAGCAGGGATGAAGTAAGGAAAATGGAAGGAGAACCTGAGCTGATGGGAGAAGGCAAGAAGACCAGCTAGGAGGTGAGTCCAGGCCTCCATGAGGAGTCACTAGTGCCTTGGTCCATGATGAACATGAAAATGATAAAAAATAAATGCATAAAAAGAAATAAAGAAAAATAAATGAAAAGAAAGAAAAGTTCCCGGAATGTGGCTATATTTGCCATGTAGGTTTTTATGGTAATTTAGGCACATTTCCAGTGCTTTACTTACTTCTGTGGGTAGTGGGGATGGAGTTCCCAAGCCATGCCCATTGCTCTAAAAAAAAAAAAAAAAACTCAAATATTGACCATGAACCATAAGATGCTATGTGATCTTGTCCCTGTTTCCACAGCTAACTTCCCCTTTGCTCACTTTCTCAGTATGTTCTGTGCTCTTTCGTTCTGCAGAACATTTATCAGTTCTTCAGGGAATCTTGTACCAATAGTTGTTAGTCACTTGCACAGAGTACCTCCTTCAACATCTTATTTACCCGGGTATCTCTTTCCCAAAGTTAGTCAGGAATAATGGTGCATGCCTTCAATCCCAGGATTTGGAAGGCAAAGGCAATCTTGCAGATCTCTGCAAGTTTGAGACCAGCCTGGTCTACATAGTGACAGGACAGCCAGAGGTACATTGTGAGCCCATATCTCAAAAGCAAAATTAACACAAAATAAAATATTTTCCCTAGGTCACAGAAGCATGTAACACACCATCCCGCTGAGCATGTGGCGTATGCACTCATATGTGTGTTTTCAATTGTAAACAACTTCATATTAATGAAAACTAACCACATAAGCAATCATATTAAAGAATGGCATGTTTGGTCATTATGGCTTTAATACATGTTGCCTTTATCAAAATGTTGACTAATTATATCCATTTGTTTTCACTTTCTATAAGCGTGCAACAGCTTTCAAGCAACAGCTCATAGGGTTCTGCAAAAAGAACTACTTCTAGTTGTTTTTTTTTTTAAAGCATGTAAAAATGATTACAGGTTCACTGCATGAAACAGGGAATACATTTTCTCAAAGCTTTGAAGCAATCTATTCCCATGAAATAAAGCAGACCTGTAAATTCCCTGAGATTATCTGGAAGGGGCTATTAGATTGAAGTAACAGGGCTCTCTATTCCGAGAGACTGCTGCATTTGGAGGCCAACAGAACCTGCTGAAGATATCTTCTTGAGACTGGGACAAACTTATCTGAGTTCACAGTCAGAAGAAAAGACCCTTGGTGCTGGAAGCAGGTGCATTAGCAGAAGTACAGTAAACTTGGCTTAGAATTGATTGCTAAGATTATCCATTCTTGGTAACCACAGTGCATTTTCAAAGCATCTTCCCCTCTGGCCTCCCCCAGCTTGAATTTCCTGTTCTTGTCTTGTTTTTCAAAAATTACTTGAAGTCTACCCCTGAAATGCTCAAAAATAAGATTGTTGTTGGACAGACATTTCTCTGAAATTCAGGCAACAGCTTTCATGCTGGTCCCAGTTACAGCCCACATCATGTATATTAATTCATTTTTCTTTTTTTAAAATTAATTACAATTTATTCACTTTGTATCCCAACTGTAGCCCCCTCCCTTGCCCCTACCCCCATCCACTGATAGGGGCAGTCCTCCTCCCTTTCCATCTGGCCCTCCATTTTTCTTATTCAAAACTAATTTTTTATTTATCAGCTCAGGATAGGCTTTTATTAATATGCTTAAACAATCAAAATTATTTGCAGTAAAGCAAGCTACTTGTGTCATAATGAAAATATTTAAACTTAACTTGTCAAGTATATGTTTGTACACAGAACAGCCCAGTAAGAGCACACTAGGTTGTAGAGGCTTCTTTTCAAAGAACTAAACTTGAAGGACTTTATAAACTTTTTCTCTGTGATGACATGTTGGACAACTTAATTCTGTAAATACTACTTTTGCTAAAGGTGTGAAAACTCTTCATCGTAGTCTGTACATGTCCACCTTATCTCACTGTGTCATTTTGTAATGCTTAAGGTGGTCGTCTTAACAACTTTCATACTCCCATCCCATGGATCTTTACTTCTCTCTCTCTCTCTCTCTCTCTCTCTCTCTCTCTCTCTCTCTCTCTTTCTGTGTGTGTGTGTGTGTGTGTGTGTGTGCCTTTTGTTCATCCATATCTGTCCCATGAAGCCTCTACCCCTACCATGAATTCTTCATTCTCATACAACCATACTTAATTACTCCATATCATTTTGCCAGGTTATCATGTAGATCAAATGTTCTCTAACGAGAGTTTACACAAGCAAATATCTTCTGATGTCAAAGGTTCGTTCATCTCTAAGAAATAATTTAAATATTTACTTCTCTTCCTTGAGATGTTTTTCTTTATTTCTTTGAAAATCCCCAAATTTTATAAAGAATGTAACAAAACCAAAGCCAAACAAACAAAAACCTTTTTGTGTGTGCATGCCATAGTGTGTACATGTAGGTCAGAGGACAACCTGAAGAGTCAGTCCTCACCTTCTGTATTATTTGCCACAGGCTTTTTCATTGTTTCCCATCGCACACCCTAACTCTAACCCTAACCCTAACGGTCTAACCCTAACGTGTTTGCTTGCCTGTGAGCATATGGGTCTTCTCTGTCTCTCATCTCACCTTAAGAGTTTTGTGATTGTTGATACACATGACAGCTTCAGGCTTTATGCGAGTTCTGCAGAACTCAGGTACTTACTGCTTCAGAGCACTGAGCTACCTCTCCAGACCTCGCTGTTGCCTTTTCTAAAACCGCCACCTTATCCAGCTTGGGGCACCTTCTGGATCTACCTCTGGGTGTTAATACATGACTGGCCAGAGTACGAACATTCAGTCCCAAACTCTTAATAGGGGCCTTTTGGCAAAAAGATACCTTCAGTCCAGCACACCCGTGACTGTCCAGTGTTACCTTTTATTACTTGAACTCTATTTGAGGGCAAAACATATTTGAAAGTGAAGCCACCTTAAAAGATAGCTGAAACATTAGGATATTAGTTGCTGATAAATTGAGCACTAGAATTCCTGGTTTACACAAGCTGGAAGCTTTCAGTTTTTCAGGTACAGGGTTAATATGTTTCTATTATTGTTGCGTATTTGTTTATTCTTGCTTATGCAAATTCTGATTACATTTTTGACATATTCAATTGAAAGAGTTCCACACAAATCTAATCGCAATCCTAATTATACAGGAGAGGAAATGAAGCTGAGAGATTTAGACACTCGCAATGCAAACAAAAATGGAACTAGAACTGGCAGTCAGGTTCATCTCTTCACAAGGTCTACTCCCTATGTCACACCTTTCTGTGTTATGTTTTAGCTTCCAGTGGCTGGCTTGCTTTGGCTCCTTCAAAGATTTGGATTTATTTCTATTTGGTGGATAAAGACTGTAATTCACAGCAATCATTTTCTGCTAGTATTTTGCAGAAAGTCAACAAAAGAGACAGAGAAGTTTGTGTTCTTGTCATTTGTAATTCCCCTTCATTATTTCATGCTTTTCTTTTTTGCAACAGTGTCACGCAGCTCACGTTGGCCTGGCAGTCACTTTAGAGCTAAGGATGGCTTTGATCTCCCAATCCCTCTGCCTCCGCCTCCTAAGTTTTAAGCTGATGAGTATGTACTCCCCCTCCTTGGCTGCCTTCAATTATTGTTGAGTTTTCCAGTGATTATTATTTGCCCTCAGGGCTCTCTCTGTAGGCTCATAGAAAACTGGCAGAACCCAGTCCTTCTGGATCATGTGGCGACCTGATGGTCATTGAAACTTCATGACGTTAGTGTCCCCTTTTGGCAATGTTGTCCTCTATTGACTTGGGTTATTTTTCAGAACCACAAACAAGGATACAGTGACACCATTAGAATAACTCTCTTATTGGAAATCCTGGGGAAATGATGACTAGGTCTCAGCTGGGTCAAATACGAAGACAATTTGCAAGAAATGTCTAAATATTATTCCTGGAATTGCCATTGCATTTAGAGGTTGCGTGAACAAAGTTCTATTTCTAGGTTTCACCAAACAGGAGGTAATAGGGGTGCCAAAGAAATGTCTTAACAACTCCAAATAGATAACTTTATTATTTTCATTTATGACTGTATTCCTATTTTTCTTGATATAGCTCAGTTGACAATATAGGTCTCAGAGAAAGTCTTTTGAATTTTCAGAAATAGTCTCTTTAACTTATACCTAGGAGAGCAAAAGCAAACAGGAAATCCCAAATAAATAGAACGAGCCTGATTCACACACAAAGCCAGGTGAGCCATTCCACCCAGTCAGTGTCACTTACCACTACTTAGTTAGGCTGTGTTGGTGGCATTTTCAGAAAAGAAACTGGAATCTTTTGCCTGTAAATGTCTCCATTAGCTCAGTGTGTGTTTTCATTGGCCTTTGGAAAAGGCTCTGTTCTATTATGGTTTGTTGATGGCTAACAGTGTTCTTGGCGCTGAGTGGGATATAGAAGAAGGTACAGGATCCGCCCAAGGCACTTGCAACCTAAGTTAGTAAAACAAATAAAGTGCTATTAGTCTTGACCTTGGGCTTAAATATCAGTCCTGCTACTCCCAGTATTTGTATTTATGTCCCTTTGGGGTGGGCAGGCATGACCTTGGGGGAGCAACTGTTCTGTTTGGCATGCCTCCTTTCTTCCATTTTTAGTATGCCTGTCTTTGTTCACACTCGTTGTAGTTTTCATACCTAATTTCATACATGCTATACTTCAGCATCCATTGGTTTTGAGGTAGTATTTGCCATCACTGAAGTGCACAGTTGAATTTCATTTATCTGCATTTATTTTGGTTGATGGATGGGGGGCAAGCTTTGGCCTTGATAAAAATCCACTTATAAAAAAGAGTTGTTGAGAACAAATGGATGTTCCTATACATGAAGTGTAAACATATGTGGCATATCAAATGGACTAATGATATGGGTTTGTGGTACACACCTATAATGTGGACTACTGGGGTTTGTGGTACACACCTATAATCTCTGTGTTTGGGACACTGAGGTAGACCAAAAGCTTGAGGCCAGCCAAGGTTTCACAGTGAGACCGGTTTAACAAACAAAAGCAAAACCAAAAAGTTAAATGAAATAGTAAGTTTTTAGTGTAAAGACCAATCAAAAGTTGAATAATTTTCCTAGATACTTTGTTGATGTGTTGTCATTTAGTAGAGAAGGGGAAATGTATTCTATCTCAAACTCTGGTGCAGCTCTTGTTGGAGAGAGTGGGTGAAAGCAGAGATGTGTGAGGGGATACAGGTGTTCCCCGAATGGGACCTGAAGAGAAGGAGAACCTGAAGTATATTATATTATCAACTCATGTTTGTGTTTCCACCTTCTTTCTTTCCCCTTTCCTTTCTTCTCTTTGTAAGATGATTTCACATATATCTCCCCCTGACCTTGAACTCACTATGTGCCTGAGATGAGCTGGAGTTCCTGCCTCTGCCTTCTGAATGCTGGTATTATAGCCAGGCATCACCACATCTGGCTTTACACAGTACTGAGAAACTAAGGACAGGGCATATTATTTGCTATGCAAAGATTCTAACAACTAAGATACACCCCCAGTATCTGAATGTCCTGGATGGACTTGGGTTATTGGCCAATAGAAGCTTGTATGGAAAAATAATTAGTTGGGAAGTATAAAAATTATATAAACGTTTGATCTAGCTTTTAATATGACTATATATGTTTATATACATATACATATATGTGCATTTGTAATACTAATTATAAACTTTCAGAAGTGTGTTGATTTGCTATACTAGGTTAATGATATCAGCTGATGGAGACTAAATTTCATCCATGGAAGAGGCTGCATTCTCACTGCTACAGGGATGAAAGGAGAAAATGTTGAGCAGAAGTTATGTACAAAGGATCAGATGGTAATTCTATTTACGTAAGCTTAAAAGGAGACTGTTAGATGATAGAATTCTGGACACTCTAATCTTTGGAGCGGTGGCGACAAAAGGAGGGAAAGATGGAGCGCATTAGCTTGTCTGTAACGCTCTGATTATCGTCATGGTTATGCTATACAGACGCTTCGTGTCGTAAAAATTACTCAAATCCCAAGTGTAATTTGTGTATTTTTCTGTATGTATTTTATACATACTTTAAAAGGCTACTTAAATATTACAAATGTCTCCTAGAGAAATGTTTACATTTGCATATGTTATTGGAGAGCCAGTAAAAATGTCTGTCAAATAACTACGTTTCCTTATTTTTACAAATTAATAGCTAAAAGTTATTTGATTTCTGGGAAGTACTTGTTAAGTAAATAATTTGTGGCTACAAAAAAAGTAGCTAGTTTATCTTGGGCAGTAGCCTGAGAGCCACCTTGGTATTATGGTTTGTATTACTCTCATTATAACTGCAGGCAGTTTAGTGAAGAGCACAGTGACTGTGGTGGAATATATGTGAGTTGAAAAGGAGAGTGGTCAGGCTACATTATGGTAATTTTATGGCAGATTAAGGAAATTTACTCCAATGTTCCTCAAATTCTGAGATGTGTGACACCAGAACTTGTCACCCTCCTTAGCTACAATGACCACAATCTAAGTAGCATATCGTGAAGAATAAGCTGCCTCCACCCTTTCCCAGCATTTCTTTCCTATATAGAGAGAAGTAGGAATTTGAAAGGCCACTGTGGTTGACCAGAAATATAAGAATACAAGTGAGAGTAAAAGGAAGGAAAGGAGAAATGGGGGAAGGGAGGAAGAGGGGGGAAATGGAAAAAAAAGAACAAGGAGGAGGAAGGGAAGAAGAAGAAGAAGAAGAAGAAGAAGAAGAAGAAGAAGAAGAAGA
>NW_026596079.1:22767214-22768546 GCF_907164565.1 Psammomys obesus | reverse complement strand
AAGAAGAAGAAGAAGAAGAAGAAGAAGAAGAAGAAGAAGAAGAAGAAAGAACACTGACTGAGTAGTGAAAAGGGGAAGAAAACTGGGCTAAAAATACTGTTAATATAGTCTGTGGACCATCAATTTCAAAGAGAGACCACCCAATAAAGGAAAATCATGAAAATGTTGAGAATATACTTACTATATGCTACAAACTGTCTATATGCTATATGCCTTATGTAATTTTACTTAGTTTTCATTTTATAGACAACAAGCTTGAGAGACCAGGTAGACTCCCCCTTTTTATTTAAAAAAAAATGTTTCTCATGCATTGTATCCTGATTACAGATTTTTAAATTATTTTTCTTTTTATTAATTACAGTTTATTCACTTTGTATCCCCCCTGTACCTCCCTTCCTCCTCCCCTCTCAATTCTACCCTTCCTCCCTCTTCCCCATCCATGCCCCTCCCCTAGTCCACTGATAGGGGAGGTCCTCCTCCCATTCCCTCTGATCCTAGTCTATCAGGTCTCATCAAGAGTGGCTGCATCATCTTCATGTGTGGCCTGCTAAGGCTGCCCACCCCTCAGGGGGAGGTGATCAAAGAGCAGGCCAATCAGTTCATGTCAGAGACATTTCCTGTTCTAATTACTGTTGAACCCACTTGGACAATGAACTGCCATGGGCTACATCTGTGCAGGGGTTCTAGGTTATCTCCATGATTGGTCCTTGGCTGGAGTATCAGTCTCAGAAAAGACCCCTGTGCCCAGATTTTTGGTTCTGTTGCTCTCCTTGTGGAGCTCCTGTCCTCTCCAGGTCTTACTATTTCCCACTTCTTTCATAAGATTCATTCTAACTGATCGCAAACCTACTGACTGAACTGAACTCTCCTCCACTCCCTTGCTTTTAAGTAGACTCTCTTTTCTGTTTGTTCTCTTGAGAGTTGGGCATATCCTTTCTCTGACTCATTCTGCCAAGTCTTTCTATGATTCTTCACTTCATTTGCCCCTCAATTAGATGTCACTTTGTAACATGGCTGCTTCCTTCTACAAACTAACATTACCTATATTGTTTGTGATTAAAGGCATGCACTAAGGGCATGTCTGTATTCCAGTTAGATCTCACAGACCTAGAAGGTCTTTGGATGGGATTAGAGCCTCCATGTTGCTGGGTTAAAATTCTTCTACAAAAGCTGACCTACAATTAACATTCATGTTAGGTTATGCTGTGTGTGTGTGTGTTAAACATTTTTGCTTATGTTGATAAGATATGGAAGATATATCTATATATCTATATATCTATATCTATATCTATCTATCTATCTATCTATCTATCTATCTATCTATCTATCTAT
>NW_026596079.1:22734184-22767204 GCF_907164565.1 Psammomys obesus | reverse complement strand
TATCTATCTATCTATCTATCTATCTATCTATCTATCTATCTATCTATCTATCTATATGAGTAATGAGTTCTGTGGTGATTTGAATAGGAATGGCTCCCATAGATTCATGTGCTTGAATACTTGGCCGTAGAAAGTGGCACTATTAGAAGGTGTGGCCTTGTTAGAGGAAGAATATCAATGCGGAGGCAGGCTTTGCGGTCTTATATGCTCAAGCTGTGGCCAGTGTGTCACACAGTCTCCCCTTGCTGTCTATGGTTCAAGATATAGAACTCTCAGCTCCAGCACCCTGTCTGCCTACACACTGTCATGTTTCCCACCATGATGATAATGGACTAAACCTCTGAAACTGTAAGCCAGCTCCAAGTAAATGTTTTCCTTTATAAGAGTTGCTATGGTCATGGTATCGCTTTACAGCAATAAAACCCTAACTAACATAAGTTATGTATGCATGCACATACATAGTGATGTTTTTCAAAGATTTTTTTTTACTTTTCTCCTTTGAGCTTTATACCTGGGCTCTTGTGCATGCTAGGTAAGCCCCTGTGTGATATCCCTAGCTACCAAATATTTTTACTTACAATTTTTATTTTGTATTCATTATTTATTCATTTGTGTGTGTGCATGTGGTCCTCTGTGTGTGTGTGTGTGTGTGTATGAGCGTAAACATGCCAAGGTTTGCTTGTAGAGGTCCGAGGACACCCTTGGTGTTGTACCTTATCTTCCACTTTTCTTGAGAAGGTCGCTTGTTTGCTGCTGCATATGCAGAGTCAACCTGGCCTGCAAGCTTTGGAAATTTTACTATCTCTGCCTCAAATCTTTCCATAGGACTGCTGGGATAATAAATCCTAGTTCATGCTGACTGCCTTCATGTTGGTTCTGGAGATCGAACCCCAGTCTCTCTTGCTTGCATAATATGTGCTTTATCCACTGAGATGTCTCACTGATCTTTTTAGTGTGGATTTTGAAGCTCTTGGTCAGACCCTTACTTTTTAGCTTCCCTCATTTACTCGCATCCCCGAAGCATTTTGTATATGGAATATCTTCTGGGGCTAGTCTGTAGAATGGCTGGAAACAATGATTTGATGTTTTCAATTTTCTGCCTTTTGTTGCATACTTCCCTTTTTAGGTTTCAAGGATAAATTCCGGGCAACACAATGTCATAGAAAACTCACTGAAGACCTGAACTCATCACCAAAAGCTATTTTTGTTTCACTTTTGATGAGAATACATTGCCCCCACTGTCCTCAACATATTTTGCCCACTTGCATTGACCAGAGGCTGCAGCCTTTCTAAAAGTGCGCTATGAACTCTGTAAAAGCATCTCTAATGGGAATGACCTTTTTCTTCTTAGGGTAGCCAGGATCCGGGAGTGATACATTATTCCCATTGTTCCACTTTATAGGTAAAGAATTAGAACTTACCATGGGGTTTGGCCTTCCCTGGGGCTTTAGTACTGGTGAATGTGACTAACAGCAGGCAATTAAAGTCACCTGATACAGAGTCAGTGACACTTCTTGTGGTGGCAGACAGAGTTCCTTAGAACACTCTAATTTCCTTGAGTGACATCAGTTTAACCTGTGGGAAATTCCTACAGGAAATCCACTCTTTTTACAGACTTATGTTCAAATGCATCAATATTCAGAAGGATCTCCTAAGCAGGGAGAGGCAGAGGCAGGGATGTCACTATTAATTCTAGGTCAGCCAGAACTACCTAGTGAGATGCACATCACCCAAGCTACAGCGTGGGTCTCTGTCTCAAAAACAATCACACAAAAGAGCTTCAGTCATCTCTCTGGAAGAAATACTCAACATAAAGGTTCAAAAATCCCCCTTGTGCTGAAACCATCTGGCCCTGGGCTTTTTTTTTTTTTTTTTTTTTTTTGGATGGGAGACTACAGGGGCTGTGGCTGGCTCTTTGATCACCTCCCCCTGAGGGGGGAATCAGCCCTCCCAGGCCCCAGAGGAAGACAATGCACCCAGAGACCTGATAGGCTAGGGTCAGAGGGAAGTGGACTAGGGAAGGGAACTAGGAGGAGAAGAGGGAGGGAGGGCAGGGTTGGGAGAGCCTACAGGAGGGGGATACACCTGGGATTCAAAGTGAATAAATTGTAATAACTTTTAAAAATTAATTTAAAAAATCCTGTCAGTCTGTTTTGGATTTACCTCTGTTCCAGGATTAAAGTACAAGAAAGAAAAAGTTTATTAACAGAATCTGGATGATATTATATCAAGCCTCCCCAGAAATGATTGGGTTTTACACTGAAGGGTTCAGAATAAGTCCTAGGGAAAATTCATGGCATCTCTAAACCTCAAGCAATTTACTGTGGCTGCCAAGGCCTCCACAGCAAGAGCTTTTCAATTGGTATATTTATACTTTCTTTACTTGGTATTGATTCTAAATAAAGATAAAAACCTTCCTTGATGGGAAGCGTATGAGTAAGAACAACGAATTAGTTTGTTTTATCTTCCCACTTGCCTTTTGCTGTGGCCATGAAAAGCTTTAGAAGCAACTGGGATGTAATCCTGGCAGCAGCCTCTGCCCTCAGAACAAGGAGGAGATGAAGTGGGTGGATAGTTGGGGTAACAGGAGTGGTGGGCTCTGCTGCGGATGCAAGGCTACAGCTTCCATCTGTGGATATGGGGGAAACATCACTGCTGAAGGTCTCCTGTTCTCTGAACTTCTCTGCTCACTCTGGATATTGACCCCCGGGATTGGCATTTCCTTCTTGATCTCTCTCTCTCCTTCTCCTCCACTTTCCCTCCCTCTATCCCTTCCTCACTCTTTCTTCTATCCCTCCCCCTCTTTCTTTCTCTCTTTCCTCTTCCTCCCTTCCTGCCTCTCTTTCTGTATCCTCATCTTACAATGCACTGCTTTCACCATAAATATTGACTTTGACTAGCCATATAAGTGACTCATAGTGATTTGCCTTATGGAATAAGTTGAGAGAATAGATGATTTTTTTTTCCAAAGAATTGTGTTGCTAATTTGATGGGAATTGCATTGAATCTGTAGATTGCTTTTGGTAAGATGGCCATATTTACTATCTTAATCCTGCTGAGCCATGAGCATGGGAGAGCTTTCCATCTTCGGATATCTTATTCTATCTCTTTCTTCAGAGACTTGAAGTTTTTTTTATACAAGTCTTTGACTTGCTTGGTTAAAGTACACCAAGGTACTTTATTACTTTTGTGGATATTGTGAAGAATGTTGTTTCCCTAATTTCTTTCTCAGCCCATTTGTATACAGGAGAGCTACTGAATTTTAAATTAATTTATTCTTTTATTAATTACAATTTTTTTGTTAATTTTTATTAATTACAGCTTATTCACTTTGTTTCCCAGCTGTAGTCCCCCATCCTCATCCCCTCCCATTCCCACCATCCCTCCTTCATCTCCTCCCATGTCTCTCTCCAAGTCCACTGATAGGGCAGGTCCTCTTTCCCTTCCCTCTGACCCTAGTCTATCAAGTCTCATCAGGACTGAATGCAATGTCTTCCTTTGTGCTTGGTAAGGCTGCTCCCCCCTCAGTGGGAGGTGATCAAAGAGCCAGTCACAGAGTTCATGTCAGAGACAGTCCCTGTTCCCCTTATTAAGGACCTCACTTGAAGACTGAGCTGCCATGGGCTACATCTGTTCAGGGGTTCTAGGTTTTCTGCATGCATGGTCCTTGGTTGGAGTATCAGTCTCAGAAAAGACCGCTGAGCACATATTTTTTGGTTCTGTTGTTCTTGTGGAGTTCCAGACCATTGCAGGTCTTTCTATCTCTCCTTCTTTGATAAGATTCCCTGATCTCTGCCCAAAGTTTGGTTATGAGTCTCAGCATCTGCTTTGATACCCTGCTAGGTAAGGTCTTTCAGAGGCCCTCTGTGGTAGGCTTCTGTCCTTTTCCCTGTTTTCTCCCTCTTCTGATGTCTACCGCACTTGCCCTTCTGAATGAGGATTGAGCATCTTTCCCAGGGTCCTCCTTCTTGCTTAGCTTCTTTAGGTGTACAGATTTTAGCATGTTTATCCAATCTTACATGTCTAATATCCACTTATAAGTGAGTATATACCCTGTGTGTTTTTCTGCTTCTGGGATACCTCACTCAGGATGATCTTTTATAGTTACCACCATTTGCCTGCAAATGTCATGATTTCCTTGTTTTTAATTGCTGAGTAGTATTCCATTGTGTAAATATACCACAACTTCTGTATCCATTCCTCAGTTGAGGGACATCTGAGCTGTTCCCAGATTATGGCTGTTACGAATAAGCTTCTACAAACACGGTTAAGCAAATGTCCTTAGGTTTGCACAGTGGCAGTATCGTAGTCAATGAGGTTTATCCAAGGAGCGATTATTGGTAATTGAAAACTTTTCCTTTGATCTTTTTTAATTGTCTTATTGCTCTAGCAAGGACTTCAGGAACTACGCAAGAATTGCAGTGCATCTACATAATGGAATACTACTCAGCACTTGAAAATAAGGAAATCATGAAATTTTCAGGCAAAAGATCATCCTGAGTGAGGTATCCCAGAAGCAGAAAGACACGCAGAGTTTGGGAGCACTGGTTATTAAATTCACACAAACACATGGTTGCTCATAACCATCTACAATGAGATCTGGTGCCCTCTTCTGGTGTTTGGACATATAAATAAATAAATAAATCATTTTTTTAAAAAAGTCTAGCTGAAAAACATGTGTAAAGTATTGTTTTTTTTCTTAAATGAACATAATCATGTTGCTGGTATGTGTGTTTGTGTGAATGAAATGAGTCAATATATCTAAAAACGTTAACAATGCCTATTCTGTGGTGAATGAAAAAAAAAGCTGTCATTAATAGAAACATCAGAATTTTACCTTTGTGTTATGTTCTGAATTTTACCTTTGTGTCATGTTTACAATTTCTAGGCAACTGTATATGCTTTCCTGCATTTGCTGAACAAAGGGATATTTCCCCTGACATATCTTAGGTTCTTATTATCCTCCTCCAGCTGCCATAGCGTGTTTTAGAATGTTACTAAATTAATCCAAACATAATTATTTGATGAGATAATTAGAATTCGGATAATAGAATGACACAGTTATTCTAGGACATTTAATTTATACATCAAAAGAGAAGTTCCATGAAGGCACAATGGAACTAATTTAAATTGTAGACATCTTGATAATCTTCTTAGGAATTGGTCACTGTACTGGGCAGATAGCAAAGATCAGCAAGAGCAATTGATAATATCTGAATACTAATGTGCTTGTTCCTGCTCATAAGCTTGTAGATGGATGCTCTAACACAAGAAATGCCAACAAAAGCTTTTTAGGATAAAAAAAAAATTAGCACCCAGGAGGTAGGGATGAAGAGCTTAGTTGGTATAACACTTAGCTAGCATAAATGAAAACCAGGGTCTCTTCCCTAGCACCATATAAAAACAGGCATGGAAGCAAACACCTGTAAACCCCAGAAGTAAGATAACCAGGAGTTCAGGGACACCATCAGTAATATGGCGAGTCTGAGTCTCATCACCTGGTCTCACAAAAGAAGAGAGGGTTAGCATCTTCCTTTTGCAAAAGTAAAGAAGCCTAGAATGATAAAAGAACCAGCCCAAGGTTATATAGGCATAAGAGGCAAGACTGAACCTAAACTTCAGCTATTCTCAATCAATCCATGGTAAGAATCTCTCTTTCAGGTGAAAATTTATTCCTGAGCATCTGCTCTCTAAGTAAAACCAATTCACAACAGGCCAGGGAACTCAGGTGATTCAGGTCACATAAGAAGTATTATCTGAAATATTCATTAGGCTTTCTGCTTCACTTTTCCTGAGTACTTCCTCAATTATACTAGGAAGTTTCTTGACTTAGTGGGTTTTCCCCTTATTTGCTCACAACACTGCTATGATTCACTCAGCAAGTGGTTTCAATGGTGAGGGAAAGTACCAGCATTTTGTTGTGTTTACTCACTCACTGGACCTCTATAGCAGTCACAGGTTGTAATCCCACGAAAGCAAACATTTGATGGTAGTTAGAACAACACTGGAATTGGCCCCTGGAGAGGAACTGTATAACCCCTCTGCTTCCTCTAGTTTCTCTGGTACAGTTCTGCAAACATTGCAGCAAGCTTTCTGCATGGACTTTGAGTATTCTTTGGTGGCTTGGAAAGAACAAGTGAAAATGGACTTATCATAGCAGCAAACAAACCAACAGACCACAATGATTCACACCATCTGCGTGCAGTGGCATTCCTCTGAAGACACTTACCGTCAAGAATCCAGGGAGGAAGACTGAGCTGGGGACTTCCTCTAGCTAGTGATAGGATTTGAAATTGCCCAACAATAGAGAGTGCAGATAAGGTTGTTTGCAGTATGACATTTCGCTGGATTCTGGTTTCAGTGATATTGAGCTATTGTTACCTTTTCCTAGGGGATCTTTATTTGACTAATATATTCACACCTGCTAGCTGCTGGGAAGAAACAGAAAGAAAAAGGAAAGGTGGGTGAGTGTTGGGGAATATAAAGAGAGAGAGGAAGATGAAAGGGTTATGATACAAACATACGGGGTGATAGTGGGAGAGGTCTAACATACAGAGGAAAGCTAAAGCCTGAGAGAGGACATTGAGAACCCAGGGGAAGAATATTATTTATACATAGGTACAAAGCTTTCACAAATAAGGTAGCTAATAGCACAGGGCAAGTCCTCTTTTAACTTACCATTCTCTAATTGACTTGCTCATGAATATTGCTTCCATTCATATTGTCATTCTCTATTTAGCACTAACTGTCTTCCAGGTATAAAACAAGGCAATTCACCAAATAGAAAAAAAAAAAGGAAGGAAATTTTGTATCTAGTTCAAGTTTACAATGTACTAAGGGACACACAGAACATAAATAAGAATGTACACTACCTGTTTTTAGGGGGAAGGCGCATACACAGTGCCTTAGAACCACTAACATATGCTCTTATTTTCTGGGTCCTCAGTATAGTAAAAAATGAAGATACAGGAACAGCTGAGGTTTCTCCACTTTACTTACTGTTAATGGGATTTTCTCCAATGTCACATCCTTTCCCAGAGCTTGGGGGAAACCTACAAGGAGTGCCCAGGCCTCATAGATATGTGTAATCTCTTTGGTGAATATGGACATGCCCCTGTTGTTATGAAGAATATTAGTAGCCTGAGATAACTTTATTTTGCTTTCTATGTCAAATATCATAACAGTCAATTTTGTGATCATGACAATGTTGTAAGGACTTTTTAATTGCTGTCTTATGAATAAGGAGCCTAATGCAGAGTAAGCTGATTTATTTTCAAGGACATATACATGGCTGACTTGATTATACATGTAATCTGGTTAGTTATGCTTCTGGAAACTTTTGACTCCTTGACATAAGTGAGCAGAGCTGCTTATTTGAGAAGCTCTGAAAGCAGAGGAATCTGGAGGGCCTTGCAGGATGTCAGCCACCAGGAAGAAAAACAGAAGCTTATGCCATCCTGGGCAAGAGGTAGTTCTTTGGTTTGGGGGGGAGAGGAGAAGTCAAACAAGATAGGCCTCAATGACTGTAAATGGTGGATTGGAGTACATGTATAGTAATAATGACTGGAGATGTCATCTTCTCAGTGATCCAAGACACTGAGTGTGTTACTAATGGTCTCGTTTTGAACGGGGCATGGTGGCATTCTGGGAATCTAAGATGTTCTTACTGTGTGGGAAAAGGCACCATTCTCTGATCATGCTCATGGCCAAAACCAGCATTGACATTAACTGAACAAGAAAACAATAATCATTTTTGTTGAGGGGATAAGTTCAGGCAGATAGTTTTGTTTTGTTTGTGGGAAACTATTATAAAATGGAACTAGTTTCCAAACACAGGTTGCACTATGTAATTATGCAAATTATGCAGATAAACATGGTTGACACAGTTAGAACTTCGTGAACCTTGGCAAAGAGTAGAGAAAAGAATATTATAGTCATCTATTGGGAAGGACATGATTCTGACCAAAGGAGAAATGTTTTCCTGATGACAGACAGACCGTGCTGTTTCAAGAAGCCTGTGTGTGGTGCTGACAGTGTCTATCCAGCTAAACATGATGTTCATTCATACTGGCTTCCAACATGAGAACAAGGAGGTCCCAAAGAGGATATTTTATATTTGGCTTTAAAATATTTCTGTCATTTCACATGGAAAGGAAGCATATATGCAGGTTCAAAATAGAAGCCTGACTCTGAGTCTCCGACATAAGGTATTTGGTTCTATTTTTTTTTTTTAAGTGGGGCCATATTCTTGAGCACACGAGGCCCCCTTTTTTCTTGTATTTCTCCTGACATCTTCAGTCAAGTGAGTTGTGGAAAGTTTACTCTAGGTTGCCTTTGTTTTATGTGGGATATTTTTGTCCTCGTCTGAGCCCTGTAGTCATGCTCTCAAATCATTTTGTATACTTTCGGTAGCTGACCTGTGTTACACAAGTAAGAACATTTTATAGATACAGTGCTCAGTGCCTCTGTGAGGGCCAACCTGAGAAGTTGTGAGGATGAGAAATAGATCCAAGATGAGTGTTAAATAGAAGACTCCCACTCATAAATGTTATATATAACTTTGTAAACAATGTACTACCAAATTGAGAAACGATGTACTTTACTTTTAAATGTTTTTGTTACAAAATTAATGCCTGGTAATTATTGAACAGACAGTATAAAGCCATAAAAAGAAATGAAACTTTCTTTCCTTTCTTAACTTCTAATGTCAAGCTTGTTCAGAAGCAGCCATCATAAAGAAGTAATATGTATTATTTTAGATTCCTTTAGTATATTTAGACTATATATAATTAGACTATATATATTTTAGTATATTTAGACTATATATAATATGTATATTGTTGTTTATCTCACACATTTGAATTGTATTGTACCTTGCTTTTTATTATTTTTTTATTCACTTTACATTCTTGTAGCCCCATCCATCCTTTCCCTTTAGTCTTACCCTACTTCCTTCTCTCTACCCCCTCTTCTTTTGCTCAGAAAAGGTGAGCTCCCTTTTCCATCTACCCAAGCTCATCGAGTTGCATCAGGACTGAGCCTATACTCTCTCTCTGTGGACTGGCAAGCCATTCTCACCAGGGAAAAGTTACCAAAAAGCTGGCAAGTGAATCTCTGTCAGAGGCAGTCCCCACTTCCCTTACTAGAGGACCCATGTGAAGCATAAGCTGCCCATATGATACATCATTTTAGGGGGCCTAGGTCCAGTTCATGTATAGTTCTTGGTTGATGCTTCAGTCTCAGCAAACCTGTCTTGGCCTTAGTTAGTTGGCTTTGTTGGTCTTCTTGTGGAGCTCCTGTCACCTCCACATTCTTTTCTCTTTCCTCCTATTTTCCATAAGACTCCCCGCATCGCCCAGTGTTTGGCTGTGAGTATCAGCATCTGTCTTGAGGCGCTGCTGGTTAGAGCCTCTCAGAGGACAAGTCTGTCAGACTCCTGTCTGCAAGCTTAGTAGAGTATCATAGGTCATAGTGTCAGTGGTTGGTATACTTCAATAGGGTGGGTCTTTGGTTGGGCCAGGCATTGCCTGGGCATTCTCTCAATTCAGCTGTTAAGAATACCCCTTTCTCGTTAACAGCTGTATGGTGTTTGCATTTGCTAATACATGCATTGTGATTAAAACAATGCATGCTTATCATAGATTTAGTTTATGTAGTTTATGGGTGTAGGAAGCTTGTCTCCATTGATCTTCAGCTTAGAGCCTTCAAGGCCAAAGTCAAGCTGTTGCCTACACTCCACACCTGGATTTTACCTTGCTGGCCTGGGGAAGAATCCACAGCTATATTTCCTTAAGTTGTTATCAGAGTCTAGATACTTTGGTTGTAGGAGGGAGGTCTTGTTTCTTAGCTGGCTGTCAGCCAGGATCTGATGTCAAGGTTTCCAAGCAGCCTGCACTACTATTCTGTGGGTAATTCCACTTGCAAGCTAGTAGTGGAGTGTTGAACATTTTCATGCTTCAGTTTTCCTCATGTACCTTTCAGATGAAGAAAGCTCATTGGTTTGAAAATCAGACTAGTTTGAACGTTTGGCTAGAGTATGTCCTTGAGTATGCTTTTAAAACTAACAGTTTCAGGTTTAGTGGCTCACTCTTGTAACCCCAGTGTTTAGGAGGCTGAGGCAGGAATATTGCTACAGGCTTGAAGCTATTTTTATATACTACCCAGTGAGTGACTATATAGCTAGACATGGCTACTATAATGAAAGACTCGGCCTCCCAAAAAGCAAAAACAAAAACATAAAAAGAACGAATACTGTAAATTCAAGAACAATAATGTAAATGCAAAGTGGGCTTCTTTTAACTGAGAGGTGCCATTTTATAAATCTGCAAGTTACATCTCAATTGCACTTTTAATTAATTCTGTCACAGATATATCACATCCACTTTTATGTGGCAAACTGTCTTACAGTCCACAGGCAAGTTTAGTCCATTTTCCAAACCACTGGAAATGTCCAATTCTGTTCTAAAGCACAAATGCAACATCACTTTTCTAAAAAGATTTATTTTGCAAAATAGATTACTTTTGCTATTTTCATAGCTCAGTTAAGCTCAAGCAGCGAGCTATAAGACAAGCCCCTACAGAATGCCAAAAAAAAAAAAAAAAAATCCCATCTTGGAGCTGTTTTTATCATGTTTTTAGTATCTTTAGCTTCAACTTTAAAAATAGATGATTGACGTTACATTGAGATAACATGTATGGGATACATTTCTCCTTGGCCAGAGTGAAGGGGTTTCTCTCATGAGTCCATGAAATTCAGTTTTTCAACTTCATAAATTAATGTGCAAAAGGAAAACAGGTTCCTGAAGGGATGATGGTACCGAGGCAATTGCTGTTGTTTCAAAGGACCTGAGTTTAGTTCTCAGCATTCAATTCAGGCAGCGCACAGACATCTGTGACTCCTACTATAGAGGGTTCAAACCCTTTTATGACCTCTACAGACATCCAAGCACACATGTAATACAATCTTATAGACACACACACACACGCACGCACACACACACACACACACACACACACACACACACACACACATACAAATGAAGTTGTGGCCTTGAACTCAGAAAACTCTCTTTAGTTTGTCTATCCTAGTTTAAATAGAAAAATTAGAGTTGAAGAAAGAAACTCTGGTTGGATTTTCTACCATGACAGTTGATGAGGGACAGAAGAATCAGGTCAGTCTCCTTGTCCTTGTTTTCTTACTTGTAAAGCAAAGGTAACATGTACTTCAATCAAACATTGTGAAGATTAAGTGAGGTAATACACATAATGAAATTACTAGCACTTAGTAATAGTTCAGGAAATATTTGTGATGGTGATGATGATAGTGAAATGTAGAAAAAGAACCATGGTTTCTCAGTTACAGCCAACTCACAGTTGTCTAAGATGATAGAAACGACTTTTGCAAGAAGTGAGGTCTTTAACAAACCACAGATTTTATTTGCGAATATTAAAATTTTTGTCTTTTATTATAAAACTAATAAATGATTCAAATAATATAAATATGTATAAGGCAGAATTAGAATCTTACACTTTCTGGATCCAAATTTTAGTGATTATTTTTTATATTATTGTAAGTAAGTCCATGTCTATGTGTGTAATATAAAAACAAAATTGTAAGTGGATCACATTATGTGTGTTACTGTATGTACTGATTCTGTATAACTATATACCTTTATCATGTCATGCCATTACATCTAACATTCTTTATAAAAGCTTGTGCGTGAATGTTTGTAGAAACGTTGATCACAACTGGCCAAAATGAGGAAATCATGCCATTATCTGTAATTAGTAAATGTGCAAGCAAAGTCTGGTATACCTATACTATAAAATACTATTCAGGCGTGGATGGGAATAGAGTGCTGTTGCATGCTGCAATAAAATGATCTTGAAAACATGCTAAGGGAAAGAAGCCAGTCAGTTAAAGCCACAGAAACTATAGCTCCATGTACTGTGAGAGATGCAAATCCACAGCCACAGAAATCAGATGTGTGGTTGCCAAAGGCTAGAGGAAAGGAGAAATTGGATGTAACTGCTAATGACCCCAAGCAGGATTTTATAGAGGATAAAATGTGCTGAAATTAGATAGTGGTGATGGTTGCAAAACTTCCCAAATATCCTTTGAAAATCACATAGTTAAGACAATTTTTGAATTTTTATTGAGTCAAGGTTTCACTATGTATCCTTGGCTGACCTGGAACTCACTATGCTGTGTGAACGAGGCTGGCATCAGTTCACCGGACGTCTGCTTACTTCTTCCGTTGAGCGCTGGTGTCAAAGGTGTGCATCACCAACCTTGCCGAGTTGTACAGTTTTAAAGCGTAATTACATGGTTTATAAATCATGTCACAGTGAAGTTTCTCTTCAGCAAATCAAGGACGTCAATTAGGATCTATTAAATTAGAACACTGTGTTACAAACTTTGCCTCATTGATGAGTCAGATTCTCCTAGGTGGGGACCCCCAAGGAAATGGGCCACACAGTGTGCTGCGGTTTCTCACAGTGAGTGTTAGTATTCTCTTATGGTCTTGTCCTCTTCTGTTCCAGGCCAGTCGCTCTATGTCCTACTATAGCCATCCACATCACTACTCGGGATCATGAGATATGGCCAGCAAAAGCTGCATGTTACTTTCAGCCCAATCTGTGTCTGCTCCTCATGGGAAGTTATTTACCTTAATCAGAATTTGAATTGAAATTTAAATAAAGCATAAGGAAATCGTCGGTTGTATACAGAGTAATGTTCGTAGCATGATCCTTCTAAATTACAGGACATTTTAAGAATGGGTAATCTTTTATGAAAGTGGCTACTGTACTATGGTCAATCATCTTTTAGTTTTAAATACTATTTTTCTATATTAAATACAATAGTTTGTGTATAACAATACAGTTTACATATTAAAAAACTGTAACAGAGGAATTGATACTGTTTTAAACAGAAGGCAGGAAAAAGAAACATTTCAGGTTACAAATAGTTCTGTAACATGAACTTGATGATCAATAGCTTTCCTACCTTCCAGGTGGAGAAGTTCAGTCTCTCATTCAGTTCTACCTACACACCCCTGTCCCACCTTCTGTCATTCAAACAAGGCTTTACTCTTCATCCTAACATCCAAATAATCAAACCCTGACATTGTTAAGACAACACTTCACTTAAAAGTGGTTCAGGATCATAGGCATTCTTGAAGCCCAATCAGTTCTTACCATTAAAAGTTCATAGGGACGAAAGTGTGAGAACCTGACCTGTTCACTAGTTTGGAGCCCAGGGTGCATGATGCTGTGTTCCCTTCCTTGTATTAACTGGCTTTCCGTGCTTCTCTTCCCTTGGCCCACAGTTTGGAATTACGAAGCAGCTAACATCTTCTCTGGATCCAGCACATCCCATAATTAGCTGTGTTCTCTCCACAGTGTATGACTCAACCCCATGTGGTTCTTTTATATCAAAGGAAGAGTGGCCAGATTTTTTAAAAACCACAATACTTGAGAGTGTAGTGGCAGAGGGCTGCACAGCCGACGTGCGCTGGATCTTTTTGAAAAGCAACCTCACCCCAAACAAGGAAGCAAACAAACTAAACCAGACCTTGCAATTTATTTATTTATTTATTTATTTTGTGAAAAGAAAGGAATCTTCTTGGAGATATTTCCAAGCACTGCATCATTTAAAAAGAAAAGCATGATCTCTTTTTTTTTTTCTGGAAGAACAAAAATAGAAATAAGTGAATTAGAGCTTTGAGGTCAACCTTGATCAAGAAGAGGACTTCGTGATCTCTAACCAGAGGCTCACAGTTATTATTTAACTGAGCAAAGACAATGAGCATAATGTCACACACAAGGATTGGGAGACTTAAGCCTTTGCCTTTTCTCTGCTGCTCATTATCTAAAGCTTTCTGAGCATCAATAAATTAATCTCTTGCCATCATTTATGCAAAAGCCCTAGTATGAGTGTGAAATAAATCATATACTATTAGATCAGCTGAAAATTAGGTAATTTCACTCTCCCTTTTACATATACATGTTATCCAACATCTACTCCTGAAGAAGCCTGGCAAACAAGGATGCTCTTTGTCTGCCATGAAAACTTGCTACATATGGGCTTAGTAAAACCACAGGCACATCCCTTATTACATGAGCAATGCATGCCAGCATGGAGAACATTTGATTTGCTAGACTACCATAGAGAAAAACAGCCATGTTTACAGCAGAAAGCACTTAGAATGATAGGAGTTTACTCTGCTGTATAAGGAAACTGATTTTCTTATTACTCATTTGAGGAAGGACAGAGGAAAGGAAGAGTGATGAGGAGGCAGCAATATGATGAGATTGTTATCGTGTGATTTGTAAAGAGACCCTAACCTCCAAAATTGAGTTTCATCAAAAACGCATAAATGCCAATATATGGAAGTGTACTCAGGATAAGCAGCTAAACAGGGAAATTGGGAAGAGAATATGCTTTACACTAGTATTTATTCTGAATGTAGCAGACTTGGATAAGGGAATGAGGAGGTTGAGAGAGTGAGAGAGATAAGAGAAAATGCACCTTGGAGACTGACAAAAATAGTTGAAGAGGGTTTGGTTCCTGCTTTAGAATTGGGCTGCAGATCAAAGTAACTCATAAAATATGAGTTCTTTTAGTCTCACATTTTCTTTGACCTCTTCACTGAGATTAAAAGTTATGTATAAACTGGCTAACTTTTTTTCTCCACTGGCAATTTTGTGGTTATATAGTAGGAATGTTTATAATTACACAAACCCTGTTACCTCTGAGGAGCTTAGAGCTGGTATTCAAAGATAAAATGTAAAATCGTGCCCCTGGGTCTGAATCCAATGCCTGTAATTGATTTCCCGAGAAGACTTCCATGTGTGTGCTTTTACACAGCCTCATGCTTCAGTATCATCTAAGGATTGTGTCTGGCTGATCACTAGCCCAGGCAGCTGTTGGCACAGGTGATTGATGATGTATACTTAAGAGCGAAAGAGAATGGGAGATCCCTTCCAATTCCATGGGAAATATTCTTTGGTCATCAAAATAGACACAGCTCACCCAGGATGTAAAATGTAAGGAAGATGGTGGTGTGTGTGTGTGTGTGTGTGTGTGTGTGTGTGTGTGTACATGTGCATGAATGCACATGCGTTGTGTTGTTTGTGTGTTCGTTCATGTACACATACACAAAATGGAATGTAGTAGAAATCCAGGGCAATGATTGAACTTAATACAGCTTGAAGACACAAAACAGTTCCAAATTTATTCTTATGTTTTAAGTAGAGGGACACATACTTTCTACTTTCTCTTGACTTTAGCTATCTGGTATGTTACGTGAAAAGGGTAAAGAAAAATGATCAAGGAATATCAAGGAACTGCCATCAAGCATTGAACACTTAGTATGTTCTCCCCAAATTTTATCAGGTATATTACATGGAATATCTTAATATTGTTTTTGAGATTTTTTAATTTTATTTTCTGTGTCTTGTGTTTTTGTCTTCATTGTTGAATGTGCACTGCATGCCTGCCTGGTCCCTGAAGAGGTGAGGTGAGAGCATTGGATCTGGGGTTACGGGTGGTTGTGGGCCACCTTGTAAGTACTAAAAATGGAATCTAGGTCCTCTGCAAGAGCAACAATGCCCTTCACTGACAACCCAACTCTTCAGCTACCACACCTAAATATGTTTAAGTGCAATGAATGATTTTCCAAAAGTTCAAGAATTAAGAGGTTACTTCCAAGTACCCACCATTTCAACAGTCTCCTTCCATCACAACACTGTACATTATGAAGAATCTAGTCATATCATTTGCCTTTATTTTGTCTTATTAATTTCAAAATATTCTACCATTAACTTATTTAAATCATTGCTTCAGTATGCAACAGTCTAATTTTGAATGTGATAAATTTAAATAACCTCTTTTATACATCAGAGAAGTTGCTTGAGACAGCTGCTAAAATATGTATCTATGAAAAAGCTCTTGATTCTACAAAACTCGGTGTCTCTTGAAATGTATTCAGTTTCATGATTCTCAAAAGTCCTAACTAAACAGATTAAATTGGAAAATAATACCGCCCCGACAAAATAGATCAGAAATTTCCACACTTTAACTTCTTTTGGGAGCCCTAAGATTGTATTTGAATATTTCAAAACTCTCACTAGAATTTTAGCAAAATATATGCTCTAAATGAAATAGTCTTGAATGACTAGCCTTTAAATACCCAAGATGTCTCACAAGGTCTCATTTCCATGGCTCTTTATGGCTAAAATACTGAACCACAAAATAACCAGAAACAAAGTGGCGATAAGTTGTCTTAGGTCAATAAATTAGAAGAAGAAAAAATGATTGCAATTAACATTGCAGCAAATTAAAAGATGGGAGTTTGCTTTACTGGCTCATGACCATGCAGTGAAATTAAGTCCAGCTTAACTCCCTTCAACGGTGGTGATACAATATTCTTATCAAATCAAGAGTTGTGGGTGAGGTGTAATAGACTGTTTAAGGAGCCTGAGGATTAATGAGATTTAGAGCATTCCATTGAGACAACTCAGTTGGCTCTGAGTTCAGCTCTTTTCACTGCATTTGACTGTTTCAGTATTGAAATTAGTCCTGAGGTTCGAGATGACTTTTTTTTTTAACTAAAAGATTTATTTATTTATTGGCATTAAATTTTTTATTTATTTTTAAATTTATTACAATTTATTCACTTTGTATCTCAGCTGTAGCCCCCTCCTTTTCCCCCTCCCAATTCTACCCTCCCTCCCTCTTCTCCTTCCATGTCCCTCAGTTGAGGAATGGATATAAAAATTGTGGTATATTTACAGAATGAAATAACTACTTGGCAATTAAAAACAAGGAATTCATGAACTTTGCAGGCAAATGGTGGGAAGTAGAAAAGATCATCCCGAGTGAGGTAACCCAGAAGCGGAAAGACACACATGGTATATACTCACTTACAAGTGGATATTAGGCATATAGAATAATCATACTAAAATCGAGATAACTTCTTACCAGGAGCCATTCACACAGTTCAGTCCGCAGAGGTCTCAGGAGTAGCAACTGCTGCATGTAGGAGCTATTCAGAGAACCTAGCTCCCGAAACCCCATCCCTACCCCTGCATCTCAGAGCGCTGCCTAAGTGCCAAGCCTCCATGTCACCATATACATTTTCCTCCATGGACGAAAAAAAATTGTGCCATTTCAAATCAACTTCTTTACATTCCTGACAGTGAAACAATATTGAGTTTTATGCTTTCTGTAAGATATATGGCAGAAGATGAAAACTGTGAGCTTTAGATTCATGCACTAATTTTTTTTGCTGAATCAGTTTTCTGTTATCAGTGCTAAGAAAATTAAGCCTGTACAGGGCAGCTGCTCAGCAGAGTCACTGACATTCACAGCCTTTCCAGGAGGAGGGGGAACAGAGGAGCCTGGAAACAGATATTAGGCATTCCAATAGCAAAGCAGCGATCTTTCATGAGCTGCCCTGGAGCAAAGTGAAAAGAGTGCTGAGTTAATTTTTTAATGTCTTTTTAATTAAAAGTGTCAAGCTAGAGTCCCCAAGTGTCAAAGAGGACCAAATGCTGTTTTTATCTTAGGAATGAAAGCTAATTCAAGGAGCCATTTATTCCATTTATTTTTCTGGCCTTTTTTCCTTGTCCCCTTATTTCTAGCTTTTTTATTTGAGGTACATTTCAAGGTGAAGCTAAGTCATTAATTGGACAGCTGTGAAGTTTGCATTTGAGGTCATCTTTGAATGAAGAATAGATATTCATTTATATCACTCAACAATGCCCACAAGAATTGTGAGGAGTAGCACAAAATGGCCATGGTATCCAACAGTTAATATGTACTTCTCATACCACATCTGGGTCTCCCCCACTAGGAGTCTGTCTCACTTGGAAGAGCTTGACTGGAGCAGCTACTTACTGTGGCTCTTGACTGAGGATCTCTTGTCTGTGGTCTGAGTATGTTCTTATCATTAAGATATAACAGAAATCAAGAGAACCAATAGAAAGGAAATAAAGAAGGTTTACATTGCCCAGACTCAGGGTTGATATGGATGCCATGCTATGCTTTATTCTATTAAGCTGTGTGAATAAACTCAAGCGCTGAAGGAAAGGAAGTGTGCCCTGCCTCTTTCATGAGAGGTGCCAATAATTCATATAGTGTAGGGGGCATGGAAGAAGACGTGAAGAACTGGACTATCACCAGGACCTACATCATTGACCACACTGCCTATTTACTTTCTTGGATTTTGATTCAGATTGCTCACCTTCTATCTCCTACAAGAATGAGCGTTTTGATATAAATACAGTGATGGATATTGCTGCCTGGTGTGTTTCACTTATGCTAAAATGGGTTCTACTTAATATGTTGAACTCCAATTTGTTCCTAATCTATTTTCTTGCTCATAGTTAATGTAGCATTATAAAAAAACATGTCATGCTAATGACAAAATCATTTAGATTGCCCAATATTATAGATTTTCCCCTTTCCTGATAATATAGCCTTTCAGAGGAGGTCAGCCATGTTGAAGAGAGGTGCTGAATGCAAATAACTATGAATAATTCAAATACAAGATTGAATCGATTGAAAGGCAAGTTTGGGAATAAGGACCTCAGAAACACTCTCATGGATTACAAATATTAAAATTCCATTTTTAAAGAATTTCCTTATATATTTTATTATGAGACTTCTATAAATCATAATTGAACTGCTTATTGGTTCCTCCATAAGCCCCCAAAATTATTAAAAATTAGGAATACATGTGACTAGATTGAGAACCATGCACCATCAATGCTAAAACACTCAGGTCAATGTTTCCGGTTGTCTATCCCTTCCCCCGAATCTCTCCCTAAGAAGAGAAGCACAGGAGAGCAGCCCTGAGCCATCAAGAGCAGTAACCCCCTCCCATCTTGCCTCTTGCCGCAACACAAGCAGTAGCTGTTGGCTTCAGGCAGCAGAAATCCTGTTGTGTTGTTTTGCTTAATCTTTCAGATTATATAAAGAAATTCTTCAGTTTTCTACTTGAACCACCATATGAAAAATAAAATGTTTATCAGAAATTTGGAACGTGACAGGTGAACATTAAAATAGGCATTAGGGGTTAGGATTCAAAGGGTCCTTGGACCATTCTCCCACATCCTATAAATTTTTACCCTTAAAAAGGTTTTTTTTTTTTTTAGCTAAAATTTCAATCTACCAGTTTATTTTTTCCCGACCTTCATACATTCATTTATAAAAAATGGAAAAAAAAATCAAAACCTCAATGACCAAACCTTAGCCTGTAAGAGGGCAGATGATTATATCATCTTTGGCTTTGGCTAGCTTTGTTTCATCTTCCTAGTCTCATGTGGGGCTATTGTCCTGTCTTTTGCAGACAAAAGTCTCATTAATAATGATGGCTTACTAAATGGGCAATTTTTCCTTAGGATAGATTTTGTACCCTTCCTAGAGTTATTGCTCATGGGATTACTGAAAGGATTAAATGAATTAACACATGCAAGCCTCTTAAAAGACTGCCAGGCTCACAGTATATCATCACTAATATTATTTTGCCTATAGCATCTGCATCACTTTATTGCACTTTCTTTAAGGTTATTTGTCTTTTTCTTGACAAATAAAGCTTTTGGAGACACTTAGAAAATTTCATGGCAAATAATAGGTCCTAACTAAGTATTTACTAATGGAATATGTCTGTCGACTATTTATATGTGCCAATAAAAGGACAAAGTAACAATTACCTAATGCTACCCTGGAGAAAGGTCAACATCTGTGAGAAGAGACATATTCATATATCATAAAACACAGACATGGGAGAAATATATATTATGATAATGTAGAAGCAGGGTAAATTTGGGGTTGAGGTTTTTGTGAGTGGGTTGGTGTTCCCCTCCCTCTGCTAGGGGACTAGTCTAGTTAGAGGGTGTCTTCTTCAGTCTCTAGGGCATCAACTGCTAGGAGTCTCTGCTTGAGTCCCCCTCATATCCTCAGAGGAGCCTACTCTGACTTAGGTCTCCGGCTTGTCGCAGAGATGCTGCCACCCTCAATTCTTTCCTCTACAGGCCTTCTATACTCCTGCCTCTGCTTTCCCCAGGACTGATCTCCACCCTCATAGCTCTCTGGGCCTTCTCTCCTACCTCGTTCCCTCTCCAACCACTATCTCTGTCCCTTCCAAGTGAGATTTATGCATCTTCTCCTGGATCTTCCTTGTTACTTATCTTCTTTGGGTCTGTGCCTCATAGTCTGTTTATCCTGTACTATATCAGTAAAATCTACTTACAAGTGAATACATACCATGTGTGTCCTTCTGGGTCTGGGTTAGATCATTCAGGATGATCATTTCTAGTTCCATCCATTTGCCCACAAATTTCATGATATCTTTGTTTTTAATAGCTGAATAGTATTCCATTGTGTAAATGTGCCAGAGGTTTTTTTTTTTTTTTTTTTTTTTTTTTTAATCATTCTTTGGTTGAGGAACATCTAGGTTGCTTCCAGATTCTGGCTATTATGAATAAAGCTGCTATGAACATAGTTGAGCAAGTGTCTTTGTTGTACAGTGGAGTGTCTCTTGGGTATATGCTCAGGAGCGGTATAGCTGGGTCTTAAGGTAAAACTATCCCCAATTTTCTAAGAAAGTGTCAGATTGATTTCCAAAGTGGTTGTACGAGTTCACACCCCCATCAGCAATGGAGGAGTGTTCCCTTCTCTCCACACACTTGCCATCCTATGCTGTCACTTGAAATTTTGATCTTAGCCATTCTGACAGGTGTGAGATGGAATCTCAGAGACGTTTTGATTTGTATTTTCTTGATGACAAAAGACATTGAGGATTTCTTTAAGTGCTTCTTGGACATTCACGATTCCTCTGTTGAGAGTTCTCTGTTTAGTTCTTTGCCACATTTTTAAATTGGGTTATTTTGTTTATTGATGTTTGGTTTCCTGAATTCATTATATATTTTGGATATTAGTCCTTTCTCATAGGTAGGATTGGTGAAGATCTTTTCCCAATATGTAGACTGTCATTTAATTCTATTGACAGTGTCCTTTTCCTTACAGAAGCTTTTCAGTTTCAAGAGGTCCCGTTTATTAATTGTTGATCTTAGAGCCTGTGCTGTTGGTGTTCTGTTCAGGAAGTTGTCTCCTGTGCCAATGAGTTCAATGCTCTTCCTCACTTTTTCTTCCAACAGATTTAGTGTGTCTGGTTTTATGTTGATGTCTTTGATCCACTTGGACTTTACTTTTGTGCAGAGTGATAAAATGGACCTATTTGCATTTTCTACATGTAGACATCCAGTTAGATCAGTATATTTGTTATTTTTTTTTCCATTATGTGGTTTTGGATTCTTTGTCAAAAATCAAGTGTCCATAGGTGTCTGGGTTTATTTCTGTTTCTTTGATTTGATTCCATTGATCAAGCAGTCTATTTCTATGCCCGTACCATACAGTTTTTAGTGCTATTGTTCTGTAGGATAGTTTGAAGTCAGGAATGGAGATATCTCCAGAGGTTCAGAATTGAGACATCATTTTGGTGGATTTTTTCTTTGATGTGTATGAGGTGCCCTTCCCAATCTCTTTTGATTAACTTTGGTTAAAAGTCTCTTTTGTTAAATAGGTACTCCAGCTTGCTTCATGTGTCTGTTTGCTTGGAAAACCATTTTCCAGCCCTTTATTGTGAGGTAATGACTATCATTATTGCTGAGCTGTTTCTTGTGTGCAACAGAATTATGGGTCCCATTTATTCATCAATTTTGTCAGCCTGTGTCTTTTTATTGGGGAGTTGATGCCATTGACGTTCAGAAGTATAATGACAAGTGGTTGGTAATTCCTGTTACTTTGTGTCGGTGATGGCGGAATGTGTGTGTGTGTATGTGTGTGTCTGATTACTTTCTTTTTGTTTTACTGATATGGGGTTATTTATTTCCTGTGTTTTCCTGGGTGTAGTTAGCCTCTTTATGTATGTCCAAGAACATATTCACACCAAAGGCCAATCTATATTCAATGACTGATTAAGCTTGGAGATAAAGGCCTCTCAGATTTTCTAGAGGACAGACAACTTTGAATAGCTACTCATCTCTAGAACTCAGTTTCAACATGGATCATTGCACCTTTTACCAGATAACTACAGCTTTTCATATATCTCTTTTTTTCTCCACTCAGGAAGTTTAAGTAGTTCAACATTAATACTAGAAGAGGTGAAGCAGGTGGAAGATGTGAGCAAAGGGGTGAATAATCTAGAATCTGGAGCTGGAGAATGTCCACACTGAATGGGGCATCTTGTCTCAGCAAGTGGTGTTACTCCTGCAGTGGCAACTCCACAGCACCATCAAGAACAGTAGTTCCAGTGCAGGTAAACAGCGGGCTCAGCTTGGTTCGGTTGGGAGAGCTAAGGTAGAGTCACACCATACTAACACGCCACTGTTAGACACCTATGGTGTGGTTCCTGTCTTAGTCAAGGTTTTTATGGTTGCTTGTTTGTTGTCTTTTTCTTCCAGTTCGGGGATTGAGTCTAGGGCATCACACATGCAAGACTCTACCACAGAATCACAGTCTTGCCCAGTCAAAGCATAGGTATTAGGTTAATGAAACACTTCAGAGAAAAACACCCCAGACACTGAGAGAATGTGAGCACCTTCAATGCCAAAGCTATCCTCTGAGACTGGCTATCCACGTAGTGCGATTTTGTTTAAGAAAAATCCTAAACTAGTTGTACTGTCTCTAAAAGGTTATAGGCAGTGACTATTGTGGCCGCCACTGTACCTCCAGGACCTGGCATAGTACCTATGACAAGCATTGATGTTCAATCATTCTGCTAAATCAAAGAAACTAAACATTATGAGTCTACAGCTTAACTCATAAAAAAAAAAAAAAATAGAAGGTCTGTGCACATGGAGCAGGCTTCCTCAAAACTTAATCAAAACCTTGTCACTGGAGGGCCCAGATGTAGGAGAATGACTTTCTCTGTGCAAGGAATATTACAAGGTCAAACTTCTGCTGTGGATAGGACCTTGTTTTTCAAATGCTCTGCAGGCGAGAATGTGACTGCTCCTTGTGAAAGGAGTTGCCAGAAGGCATGGTGGCCTCAGCCCAGAGAAGTCTTGAATTTCCTACTTTTATGAATTCCCATGGGTATTAAAAAAAAAAAAAAAAAAAAAAAACCTTGAAGGAAGATAAATTTCCTCTGTATTATTCAACTCAAAATGTCAATGACTAATATGCTAATTATTTTCTGCACTCAATGCTGGCCTCTTGGTGGAACAATGACATCTATAGGCCCTCTGGACACTGTGGTGGTAGAGGGTCGTAGATCTTAACCTGCCCTCTATTTTCAGTTACTGCCACTTGAAGCCAGTATTACAGAAGTAAATCTTTTGTCTTGGGATTCAGGAGAGTGCAATAGATGCAGAAATTACAGCTCAACTATGGGACAAGCATGTAGCACAGAACAATGTGATTTCTAGGCTCAGAAATCATAATAGAGCCTGCGAAATTGAAAAAAGCAGGCAACAAGTATATGAAGAAAAATGTATGCGGGTATGAAAACTTAAAAATATAGACAGTAAAAGCGCATTTGTGAATTAAAATTCTATCATGCAATTATTTCTAGAGACTCCGATGCATTCTGGGTATTCCCCTTTGAGCACCAAAAGATGTTCTCATCTCTGGTGGCACAGAAGGTAAGATTTTATAGCACGTGACCCATTGCATTTATGAAGTCAAGCAAACCTGTGTCTCAGGGTCAAAGAAGATGTGTAGGAAATTGATTTGTTATGCTGCCGGACATATTAAAACAAGTCAAACTTCGGTTTGTGATTACAGTGCTTCAATGTGAATAGATTTATCGATGCTTGGCATTAGTAATACTTGTCTCCTCGGCTAATATTTCAAAGTCCTCCTTGGCATGACACTCTGCCTAGGTGGACTGAATGTCATGCCTATTTGATCAGATTAATGGATAGTGATGGACCTCCTCATTTGAAAGATGTGTCATAATGAACTAGATGAATGTCTGAAATTACTGCAAGTAATGATGAGGCCTGGAGGAATTTCTGTATGCACACACCATTTAATAGGTGAGGGTAAAATGTAACCTGGAAAACTGTGTTATCACACAGGTGGAAAGGACATAGTTTAGGGACAGAAAGACAGAGTGTGGATTTAGCTTTGCTTTTTCAATGCTTGCTGTCAGTTGTTCACACAGTTCCTTAGCTCTGAGCTGAGCTTCAGACACTTCACCTAGGGAAAAAAAACTGAGAGTCCTGATTTCAAGTTGTGTTGTGTTAGTGTGAAACACATAGCTTAAGGTTTGCAGAAATGTTCTATTCTCATTTTCTATCCTTTTCCACAAGAGGAACGTTCTACGCAAGTGGTATCCAAAAATAAAATAGTGTTCCTTTGAAAGATAGCTTTTGCAAAGGGAACAGGCCTGGTGGGAGTACTGAGGACACAAAACATCAGGATCTGAAAAAAGCCTGGCTAAAGGAAATTGCTGTCACTGGGAGCTGCAAAGAGACAAAGCTTTTCACCTCACGAGTTTTCTAGTGTTCATTCTGATATCCTTTCTCACTGTGTGCTCAAGCATGCCTACTTCAAGCCCTTAACTATTCTAACTGGCTTTTCTTCATTGGCTTGTAAGAAATGGAGGTGAAACAGGACTTTTTCCTCTCTCTTTCTCTGCTCAGTTTTTTATCTTGCCAACAGTAAGTCATTCCTGCATTAATGAGGACCAAGAGAATGAGAACACAGATGCCTACACTCAAAACAGAGTGGCAACTCTCTGCTTGGGTTGTTTAATAAACCGCATATTAGAAATACCAGCATAAGAAAGAATTAATATATTCCTAGGCTAGAGTTTTCTCAACCTCAATGGCAGTAGCATTTTGAGTTGGATTATTCTCTGAGGGCTGACCTGTGCATCTTGTGACAGAATATGAAGTCATATTTGCATTCACAACTACTGCTCTTATCTTTCTCTTTTCTGTGTGTCTCAAATGGCCAAAATGTTGTTCAAGTTGCTGCATAAGCAGGGTTAAGACTGAAAGGTTCAGAACAGCTAGAAGCAATAGCAATGTACAGGTGAAAAATAGTCACTGGGTCCTAAGTCATTTCTAAATGGACCTGAGCTAACTGTTTCTGCTACATGAAGTAATATGAAAATAATGTCTTAAGAGCAATAGAGTAGACAAAATCATTTTTTATTTTCCATAGAAATTATGCCTCATGGCCAGACAAGATAAAATTTAGTCAATATGGTCTACATGGGCCAGTATTTAAACTCAGTTTTGATAGACTACTGTGTAGTCCTGGTTTGTCCATGCTCAGATAGATCTATAGGGTCTCACATTTTTGGTGCATGAAACTCCAAATGGTGGGGGAGATTGTGTTTATGAAAAATTCATTGATTTGCTTGGGGGAAAAGTATGAAACCATAGTATAATAATCTGATTTTTATTACCCCAGAGAGAAGTAACCAGAGAGGAAAATTAAACCATTATGGACATAAGTAGGTGATTTATAAGTAAGAGCTTTATAAAATGGGTAAAGTTCTAACAGCACTTAATCCCTGACACAGGTTGAGATGTGAGAAAAATAATGTGGGTTTGCAGAAAGCCTTTTAGGGAGGATTAGTAGGCTGAAATACAAAAGAAAACTGTTTTGTTCCTTATTGCAAGTATCAAGACATTCAGGTTAATGACATATGGAGGAAGTTTATATTCTCCATTTTTAGGTAGTCTAAAAACAAAATATGGCACCATAAAAACCATTTGACTTAGGAAGTTGAGAGGGTGGGGCACAATAATTCTTTGGGAATTTTCAGAGAAGAGGTCACTGGCTGCTAAATCACTGGAAAGTAAAGTTTCTATGATTTTACTGCTCAGATTTAGAGTCCATCAAAGCATCCAGTGAAAGTGTTGGCTCACTTTGGGTAAGACATAACAGAGTTTATTTTAACAATAACATATTTTATGACATGGTGCCTTTGTGGAGAGAACCTTCAGGGAGAGCAAGAGCAGTGTCACTGAGATGCCAGTGGGCATGAAAAAAAAAAGCAAATTGATATTAAAAATGATCTTTATGTAAGCCAGGCCAGAAGAGAAGTGTGAAGAAACAAATGATGAGTAGGAAGAGATGAGATGAAATTCACGTTAAATAGATACATTAGAGTCACTTTTTATCTATGTCAGGATTGAGGGATAATAAACAAAAAGGGTTAATCAGAGGTTTTCTCAAATTACTTTGAAATATAAGTAGATCAGCCTTAGTTTAGAAATTATCACAAGAGAAATAATCTTTTTATAACTCATTTCTAACTGTATTTTAGTACAGTTGCAGAACATATATGCTCAAGTTTACAATGATACTAGATCTGCAAGAAGTTTTTTTAATTTTTATTAATTACAGTTTATTCACTTTGTATCCCCCCTGTACCTCCCCTCACAACCCCACCCTCTCTCTTCCCCACCTGTGTCCCTCTCTCAGTCAACTGCAAAAGGAAGTCCTCTTCCCCTTCCTTCTGATCCTAGTCTATCAGGTCTCATCAGGAGTGGCTGCATTGTCTTCTTCTGTGGCCTGGTTAGGCTGCTCCCCCCTCCACGGGAGGTGATCAAAGAGCAGACCAATCAGTTCATGTCGGAGACAGTCCCTGTCCCCATTGCTATGGATGCCACTTGGATACTGAACTGCCATAGGCTACATCTGTGCAGGGGTTCCAGGCCATCTCCATGACTGGTCCTTGGCTGGAGTATCAGTCTCAAAAATTACCCCTGTGCCCAGACTTTTAGGATCAGTCCTTGTGGAGCTCCTGTCCTCTCCAGGTCTTTCTATCTCTTCCTTCTTTCATAAGATTCCTTGTACTCTGACCAAAGTTTGGCTATGAATCTCAACATCTGCCTCGATACCCTGCAGGGTAGAGCCTTTCAGAGGCCATATGTGGTAGTCCTGTTCCCTGTTTTCTCCTTTCTCCAATGTCCATCCTCTTTGCCTTTCTGAATGGGGATTGAGCATCTTAGCCAGAGTCCTCCTTCCTGAATAGCTTCCTTAGGTGTACAGATTTTAGTATGTTTATCCTATATTATATGTCTAGTATCCACTTATAAGTGAGTATATATCCTGTGTGTCTTTCTGCTTCTGGGATACCTCACTCAGGATGATCTTTTCCAGTTCCTACCATTTACCTGAAAATTTTATGATTTCCTTGTTTTTTATTGCTGAGTAATATTCCATTGTGTAGATGTACCACAATTTCTGCATCCATTTCTCAACTGAGGGGCATCTGGGCTGTTTCCACTTCTGGCTATTACAAATAAAGCTGCTACAAACATAGCTGAGCAGATGTCTTTGTTGAATACTTGAGCGTCTTTTGGATATATGCGTAGGAGTGGTATAGCTGGATCTTGAGGAAGTGCTATTCCTAACTGTGTGAGAAAGTGCCAGATTGACTTCCAGAGTGGTTGTACAAGTTTACATTCCCACCAGCAGTGGAGGAGGGTTCCCCTTTCTCCACAACCTCTCCAGCATGTGTTGTCTCTTGAGCTTTTGATCTTAGCCATTCTGATGGGTATAAGGTGAAATCTCAGGGTCATTTTGATTTGCATTTCCCTGATGACTAAGGACGTTGAACATTTCTTTAAGTGTTTCTCTGCCATTCGATATTCCTCTATTGAGAATTCTCTGTTTAGCTCTGTACACTAGTTTTCAATTGGATTACTTGGTTTGCTGCTGTTTAAACTTCTTTAATTCTTTATATATACTGGATACTAGCCCTCTGTCAGATTGAGAGTTGATGAAGATTCTTTCCCAATCTGTAGGCAGTCCTTTTGTTTTGATGACAGTGTCCTTTGCTTTACAGAAGCTTTTCAGTTTCATGAGGTCCCATTTATTGATTGTTGCTCTTAGAGCCTGTGTTCTTGGTGTTCTGTTTTTTAGATGCCGGTGCCAGGATGACACTGCATCCGAGGAGCAGGACAGCAATGTCAGTACAGTGACCAAGAGACTGAACTCTAGGCCCTAAAACAACTGCAAGAGGTTTTAACAGTGCTAGTGTATTCACGTGTCTTATAGACTTGGGTTCAGAATGACCTGCTCTTAAACTCTGGGTCTGACCCTGTATAGCATTGGACATTTAATATCTGTAAATATCAAAACTCTTAACTTATTAAATGGAAACAATCATGAAATACATAAAATATTCAGGCATACTATTAGGTGAAAGGAGCATTGTGTAGAAGTAATCAGTGGGAACCATTTAGTGGGATGAAAGGAAGGTTAGGGTGTCAGCAATGGGGGGGGCACTGCATATCTATCAGCTCTTTGGAAAAACCAAATAAACCACAATCATTGTTGGTAAATTCTCACAAATACCCATCATGTTTCATTTAAAATTTGCAACATGATATGGGGAGAGTGAAGACAGAAACTTGGGTTCATGAACAGCTCTCATTTAACTAGAGCTTGCCAAGTTCAGGAAATCATTGGGTGTCAGTGTAGCAAAACCATGACATTTTAAATAGAATGTTATTGACAATGAGGTTGTCTTGTCCAGGAATTTTTCTTCAGGGCATTGCCTGAAGTGACTGCTCACAGTCATAGTCTATGGAAGCTGCTGATCTAGTAAGAAGAAATAAGGCAGTCCTGTGCCATGGGGGAAGTGTTACTGTCTCTGGCGCTGGGAGCTACCTGTTGGCTCTCCAAGTTGAGAAACTGTAAGGAAATTTCCCAGATGGTATGGATAAGCTGTTCCCGATGTGGAGGTGAGCTGGCACCAGGCAGGGACTGTGTCAGTGTAAAGGACTAGTTCATACCCAGACGATCTTATGAGCCAAGGTTTCCTATAATCAGTTTCAGGTGCCCTTTTATTTCTGCTTCTGCTATAGTAATTACACTGGGAGATAGTTGTGATAAGAATAAAGAGACCATGGCCCCGTTTTTATAGCTGGGCGTAGCAATGGCTGGTTAACTCTTCCAAACTAAGTTACAGAATCCATGTCATCCTACACTTAGATAAAAGGCTGTTCTCTTACCTGAATGCCAGCATCTCTTCAGCTAGGTCCATGGCTTTAATTTGCTTCTTAAAGGTCCCAGTAGTCCCTCAATACAAAAAAGAAAAAAAAAATGTCTACTACACACGTCTGTTTCCTTTCACACTATTAAGTTTCCAATGTAACAGTGTTATTGTAATTATTTTCATTGTGAAACATCTCAAATTCTATTTTGTAAGAGAATTACAAATAATACATAAAAGTGAACAAATAGTACAGAATAATTATTAAATAACTGACTTAAAATTGAATGCCGCTCCTCCACAGTTAAACATGGAGGTGCAGATGGTTCAGCAATTCTGCTCTCTGTACCTAAAAGAATAGAAAGCATGCATTCAACTCACAACCTGCACACAAATACTCACTAACACATCATCCAGACTCTCTCCGATGTAGGGCCAACTCTGTGTACATTGAGGCGTATTCATACAAGAGAATACTATGCAGTCATGAGAATGGAAAGAGGAGGCTGATTGTGACGCAACATGGATGGACCTGGTAGAAACACTAAGCTTAAACGTCAGTTACAAAAGGTTTTATTTTTTATGAAATGTCTAAAATATGCAAATATATTTAGTAGATAAGTGATTTCTAGTACAAGGGGGAAAGGAATTAGCCTAGCTGTTAATTGGTATGAAACTTCTTTGGGAGATAAAGAAAATGTCCTGGAATTTTATGTAATGTTGGACTTCTTAAAAAAAAAACTACTAAAGTGTGCATTTCTTAAATGTCTTCAGAAGCCTGCTGTGGTGGTACATACTTTCAATCTCCACACTTGGGAGGAAGAGGCAGATGGAACTCTGTGAATTCCAGGCTAGCCAAATGACACAGTGACTAAAACAGCCGGGACTGCAGAGAAGGCACTTGTCTAAACCGCAAATTTTATATACACAAAATATAGAGAGAATATGTAAACGTATATACATATATGTAGACATTCATATTTCTTTATAAATAACACAGTAAGTATCTCATCATCCACGCTGACTTATTAAACAAAGCCTGGGTACATAGACACACATTAAAGTGGCAGGAGAGCCAACTGAACAGGCTTTGGTATCCAAAGCTGGAATGATTCAAGGTAAGATATTTATTTGGAATATACTAGATTACATAATGGTTTATAACCCAAAGCATAAAATAAGTAGCTACAATCCTATAGGTGTGTAGAGAAGTGATTGGATTAATGAGTAAATACGGAGAATGTACAAGTCTCCAGCATGGAAGAGATCCAAATAACTCATGCAGCCGTAACACCCTCAAGGGAGGGGAAAGGCATTTCTACCTCATTAGATCTCGGCTGTTCACAGTGATTCCCTTCCAATGAGCACCATATGGAGAGGGTAAAAATGTCGAACTTCACAGTGAAGATATTTCATAAACATGACCTCAGGCAAGTGAGCAAGATCAATGTCATTAGTAAGGTCCCATCGATAGCATGTGTCCTTGATGCCACGGGATGGAAAGAAAGCTTATCTCAGTGATGGCCATCCTTAGTGTTCACAGTCCAAGTCTCACTATGAGAAAAATATGATATCAGACTAATCTTAACAGAGATCCTTAGCAGGATTCTTACAACTGTCAAGGCCATCAGACACAAGGCAGGTCTGAGAACTCTCACTGTCGTTCAGAGCCTAATGAGGTATTAGAACAGAAAGCAATGCTATTCACTGGTTAGAACCTTGGAACAGAAAAAGGTAAAACAAAAACCAAAGAAAATAATTACAAGGGGATAAAAACAAGCAAATAGGAATAAACTATGAACTCTAGTTAACACTAAGACACTAATATTTATTAATTCTAATGAACTCTAATAACACCATGGTAATATAAGTTGCAAATAACAGCAAACTAGGCATAGGGTAGATGGGAACTCTTTGTGCTTCCTCCTCAAGTTTTCTAAATCTAAAACTGTTCAAAAAACAGAACCTAATTTTAAAAATCATGTAAATATTTAGAAAACAAATTAGTTCCATCTAAGTGTGAGAATATATAGTGATGAAAAAAATCAATATACTGTTACATGCAGTAAGTTCTACACAATGATTTATTATTTCAGAATATAGTGTGTGTTTGTCCGTGTGTGTGTGTGTGTGTGTGTGTGTGTGTGTGTGTGTAGAGGACCAAGGAAAAACTTACTAGTCATCTCACAAATTTATCTACCTGCTTTGAGACAGCATCACTTATTGGCCTGAACTCATCAATTAGGCTAGACTGTCTGGCCAGCATGTACCAAGAATCTTCTGATGTACCTGGATCCTCAGAGTCGGGGTTATGGGAATGCATCTTTTTTTCTGGGAACTGGTTTTATATCCCCAGTCTCTCAGCATACTTTTGATGAATAGGAAAATGATGTTTACTCAGTTATGAGTTTCAGATTGAGCCCTTAGGATGTTCAACAGCCCTTTAAGGCTATGGAGCAGGAAAGACACCTTTTCATGTTGCTAATATCATCTGGACATACAGCCTCAGAACGGATCCACAAAGACCTGTGTAATGAATGGCTGCTAACAGATTTAAACTATCCTAACACGCTTTCATTAAGAAACAGTTCTGTTGTGTTCCCTGGTGATTTCAATATGACTGGTCAAATAATGTATAGACTACATAAAGAAATAATGAGTGCTGTTGTGGATTTGTTGTAGTTTCTGAAAGCTATGAAGCCAGAGTAACTGTTTGCTTAGAGTCTCAATGATCAATCAAGAAAAAAAAAGTAGGACTGAAAGAAATAAACCTAGATTTATCTCTCTTCTATTACGCCTTGTTGCTAGGACTCTTATTAGGCTAAAAGTTTTCAGTGAAGAAGACCAGGTTAACTTCACTTCAGTTGTTAAGAAGGTTAGCGCCTGAAGCCAGATGTTTGTTCCTTTACCAACTGCTGAGCAGCTGCTCTAGAGGCCTATTGATTCATTATAATTTCAAAGGGAAATTTGATATTTGTAGCAGAAAGTACCAGTAAGAGATGCAGATAAGAATTCTAAAAGCACAATAAAATATTTATCTTCTGACTGAAGTATGGTCTTTAAAGATTGAAACTGAAGAATTTTTTTTCTATTTCTGAAATGTTCTGCTTAAAAGCCATATAGTGTTTTAAACCCACAGTTTGATATTTCCTATTGTCTTTTGTCCACCTGCAGTGTATATATTTCCTTACCCACTTAATTGTGTAGAAATTTGTATTTTCCACTCTTGAGTACTTTCAAGGCCTACTTTAATCTTTCTGAATAATAATATGCTTATAATTCTGCTTCAGAGATCAACATTAGATACCATCTATTGATTCCCCAGCATAAGAGCCAAAGATTTAAATTCAGGTAGAGCTTGGATTTAAATTATAGATAAGTACTGCACTTAAAGAATGTAGCTAGATATAAAATCATTTTTATAGCTTTATTGGTGCCTTTCTGGAGCATTTGGAAACATTCTTGGTTTTTGCTGAGGTTTCATTATTGGGCCATTGTACCTACCCAGATGCTGCGAGTGCAGGAGCTAATGGTTCATGCACTGCTCAAAAGATGTCTCCCACCTCCACATCCTGAGTAGCTTTCATGCAGTGACTGACATTGCCTCAGCCCAAGCCCGTATGGAAAGACCCATGAGATCACCAGTTCAACCACAGTAGCATAGGCTACAGTTACTGCTCAGCTCAGGCGATGGTGGAACATACCACATAACACGTGAGAGACAGTTTTTCAGACACTAACGAGAACATCATCACTTTATACAAAGCCTCTGCTTCAATTTTAACATTTAACCAATCTCGTATAAGTTAAAATGGTTATATTAGTGCTGTGGTAAAAATAATTACACAAACCCTTTCTAAGTCTATCCTGTTGCCTTTCTGATGTAAAACTAGATGTAGCCCTTGAGTGTCTTCCCCCATGTGGCCATTTCTCTAATGTAGTGAAATCCTGTATATATATATATTTATTTATTTATTTATTTATCTGTCTATCTATCTATCTATCTATCTATCTATCTATCTATCTATCTATCTATCTATCTAT
>NW_026596079.1:22673916-22734174 GCF_907164565.1 Psammomys obesus | reverse complement strand
TATCTATCTATCTATCTATCTATCTATCTATCTATCTATCTATCTATTTATTTTCTTGTTTGTTTTCTAGCCTAACTGCAGTTTCCTCTCCCTCCTCTAGTCCCAGTCCCTTTTCCTTACTTCCCCTCTTCCTTCCACCCCCATCTACTCCTCCATTTCTCTTCAGAAAAGGGCTAGACTGTATGGATATCAACCAACTACGGCATATTAAGTTGCAGTAAGACTAGAAACCTCCTCTCCTATTAAGACTGGAGGAAGCAACCCAGTAGGAAGAAAGAGTCCCCCAAACAGGCAATAGAATAAGAGACAGCCCCCACTCCCACTCCTGTGAATCCCACAGAAGATCAAGATATACAACTGAAACATATGTGCAGATGGCCTAGGTCAGTCCCGGGCAAGCTCCCTGATTGTAGTTCAGGCTCTTTGAGCCCCTATAACCCAGTTTAGTTGATCCTGTGGATTTTCTTGTGCTGTCTTTGACCCCTCTGGAATTCCATTCCAGTCTTTAAAAAGAAGTTTTTTTTTTTTGTATTTTATTTTTTTCTTATCAGTTACATTTTATTAACTCTGTACCCCAGCTGTGTCCCGATCCCTCATTCCCTCCCAGACCCTCCCTCCCTCCCTCCTCTCCACCGTGCCCCTTGCCAAGTCCACTGATAGGGGGGACCTCCTCCCCATTCATCTGATCCTGTTTTATCAGGTATCTTCAGGACTGGCTGCAAAGCTCTCCTCTGTGGCCTAACAGGACTGCTCCTCCCTTGGGGGGAGGGGAGGCCAAAGAGCCAGTCATTGATTTCCTGTTAGAAATAGTCCTTGTTCCCCTCACTATGGGAAACCAATTGGTTACTGAGCTACCACAGGCTACATCTCAGCAGAGGTTCTAGGTTACATTCATACATGGTCCTTGGTTGCATGTCAGTCTCAGAAAAGACCCTGTGCCCAGATATCTTTGGTCCTTGTGGAGCTCCTATCCTTTCCTCATCAGGCTAACTCCCCTTCTTTCTTATGATTCCCTGTACTCTGCCAAAGGTTTGGTCATGAGTCTTTGCTTTGAAAACACTGCTAGTTAGAGTCTTTCCAATACGCTCAGTAGACTCCTGTCATACGTTCAATGCACATCCCATCTGTCATTCTAAACGAGGATTGATCATCTTACCCCATGTCCACTCTCTTGATTATCTTTTATATGTGTACAGATTTCATTATGTTTATTATATCTTATAGGTCTATATAAGTGAGTATATACCATGTTTGTCTTTCTCCTTCTGGGATATTTCACTCAGGATGATCTTTTCTAGGTACCACCATTTGCCTGCAAATTTCATGATTTCCTCCTTTTTGATTGCTGAGTAGTATTCCATTGTGTAAAAATACCACAATTTCTGTATCCATTCCTCTGTTGATGGACATCTGGGTTGTTTCCAGGTTCTGGCTATTACAAATAAAGCTGCTATAAACATGGTTGAGCAAATATCCCTTTTGTGTACTTGAGCAAACTTTGGGTATATACCTAGCAGTGGTATAGCTGGGTCTTGAGGAAGCACTATTCCTAATTGTCTTAGAAAGCGCCAGATAGATTTCCAGAGTGGTTGTACCAGTTTACATTCCCACCAGCAGTGGAGGAGGGTTCCCCTTTCTCCACAACCTCTCCAGCATGTGTTGTCCCTTGAGTTTTTCATCTTGGCCATTCTGATGGGTGTAAGGTGATATCTCAGGGTCATTTTGATTTGCATTTCCCTGATGGCTAATGAGGATGAGCATTTCTTTAAGTGTTCCTCTGCCATTCGATATTCCTCCATCGAGAATTCTCTGTTTAGCTCTGCTCCCTATTTTTTAATTGGATTACTTGGTTTGCTGCTTTTCAGCTTCTTTAGTTCTTTGTATATACTCGATATTAGTCCTCTATCAGATAAAGGGTTAGTGAAGATTCTTTCCCAGTCTGTAGACTGTCATTTTGTTCTGATGACAGTGTCCTTTGCTTTACAGAAGCTTTTCAGTTTCATGAGGTCCCATTTATTGATTGTTGCTCTTAGAGCCTGTGCTGTTGGTGTTCTGTTCAGGAAGTTGTCTCCTGTGCCAATGAGTTCTAGGCTGTTCCCCACTAAAAAGAAGTTTTAATGCTTTGTTTTGGATAAAGTTTCTTTGCTACCAAAAGAAGAAAACAAAAAAGCAGGAGAAGGAGGAGGAAGAGGAGGTGGAGAAGAAGAAGAAGAAGAAGAAGAAGAAGAAGAAGAAGAAGAAGAAGAAGAAGAAGAAGAAGAAGCACTTTACTAAAGTACATGCCATACATCAAATGAAAATTTTATTTTCCTCGAGAAATTTATCTTTAATTAAAACATGTATATACTCACATATAACATGAAAATAAAAGCCATCTCCTGAACATTTTCACCATGCCTCAGCAATGACAGTGAACCTAAATATCAGAAATGACAGCTCAGTGCAGAAGTTCCACAACAGCCACTTGAATTGAAAATTCAGATTTTTACTAGTTCAATATTTTATTGACATATAAAAGGCAAGGAAAGCCACACATGGTAATTATCAGGTCCTGGCATGCTCAGCAGGGTTCAGATAGTGATCCTGAAGTTGGATCAGCTTGGTGGATGACTTTTGGTAATGTGCACCATAATAATGGAAGAAGCATCAGTGAGACAGACTAACCTGCTACTGTTTACACAGACTAAATTCGCTCTTCTTGAGTTTTTGGCTATGACTCTTCTGTATACTTGACAATCTCCAACAGGTGATTATAAACCTTCAAAAATTATAAATTAAAAATTGGGTCTACATGGAAAAGATCTTGATGAATGTGAATTAGGAAGCTGTTGATAGATAAGATGTTAGTGGAAAATGTGCTAATGACTTGCCTGTATCACTTACTCAAACTTCATACATCTTACCTGATCTTCCTTTCTTCAAAGGTGGCCATTGCTTTGGGAGATGCTCACTGTTAAAGAAATAAATAAGATCAAAAGGATATCATTCACAATGTGACAATAGAGTAGTATGGAGAATAAAGGATATATTTCTCCCCTCATTTCCCCCTGCCTGCTTCCCTCATTCATCTTCTCTTTTTCTTTCCCACCCTCTTCCTACTTTTCTTCTCTTTCTACTTCCTCTATTTTCAAAAGCATCAAGAATGCCTTTTCCAAACTTCTTTATTTGACTGCCTGCCTGCCTTATTCCTCAAGCCCATGAAGACTAAAGAGGGATTCTGGCTGATGGAGAGCCGTACTTTCTTGACAAGTCTTTGCAAGAAGATTGGGGATGGGTTAGGAGAATAGGAGACCATACTTTGTATATATGCTTTCCCACATGAGAATAATAATGAGGGCCTTGGTGACATCAGAAAGGAACAGGAAGGGTATTTTCTGTTCCCACCACCCCAACAGGGCATGAAAGACTTCTATATTTGAGTGCTGAGCATCACTACCTAGGTTGAGATGTTACTAAATAATATAGTGTGGGGAAGGAGGAGCAGTAGCAGTGAACAGGCCATTAACGTGAAGGATGGTCCAAAAAGGAATCTGTCAGACTACACAAAAGTATCAGGGTTTTAGAGACTTACTCTGCTTTCTCGTTCTGTACTGCTCCAGCTAGCACAGGGCCTAACTGGGGGTAGAGAAGTGCTGAAAGTAATACAGACTTATTTGCAGCAATGAGAACTATTGCTTGAGTGGATAGAGAGGAGAGGTATATGTTCAAGAACAAATGATTGATTAAAAACACCTTTACTGCAGCATGATTTCATCTGCTCCCTGAACACTGAGCTCTCAGGTGCAGTGTGAACATTCCAGAGCTGAATTTAGTCAAAGAGAAGCAATTTCTCATGATTTTAGCGAAGGATATTGACAGTGATAGGAGAGATAACAGAAGGCACCATTCCAGTCTCGATTTGGTCATGTATATTTTCTCGTGGGGAAAAAAGGGGCTTCATGGTTTAAAAGCTAACCTGTGGATTTTCTTTTAAAATGTGTCATCAGGATGGCAAGAGCTCTACTTTTGGAAAATAACGAGGGCCTGAAATATTACAGAGGTGATTATGAAAGGAATGTATTGAACAAGCACCAGCTAAAAGCATAATGTAACCCACAACACAAACTTGAGAGAAAGCAAGGTGGTTTTGTAATCTTTCACTCTACCACATATGTAAAATTTTATTGTATTTATAGTTGTTGGATAAGAACAGAGGTAGATAGGCTACTTAAAGAATCCTATTAAAAGCAAGATTCTTGCCTACAGATTTTGGTTCAGAAAATTTACAAAAAATGTGACGTGATATTTTCATACATCCTGGGTGATGTATCCAACTCATGTGGTAAGTGACAAGAACATTTATTTATTTCCTTTTATGAACGTGCTATAAAATTTGAATTAAGAGATGTATGCTCTTTTCTTGAATAAAATTAAATCAAGGTAAAATTCTTATTAATTGGGGCAAAAAATAAAATTCTGTAACTCACTGCTTTAGAAGAGAGGTGAAAGAGCTGAGAGATGGGTAGGAGGTGATTCCTACCCGTGGGTGACATAATGTTCCAAGCAAAACACAACTAGCTATGATAGTAGGTAAGACACCACTCATCCTGATTGGTACAACCGGCTGTCACTGCTTAAACTTGATGCAAACTTCTGTTCTTAATTCAAGGCGTTTAATATCTCCACAAGAAAAGTACTTGTGAATAAAGATAAATATATAAGACTATAGGAATAATTAACTGAAGAATTCACAAACTTAACAGTTTTAGTAATATACAATGGCAGTTCTAAGGGTAGGTTACACGGGGTTGGGCAGGCTTATAGCATAGATTCGTGAGTTTGCAAGGTTACTGTAGAATGAGTCCGGTATGACTGCTGGTACTCTATGAAGGACTAATATGCATCTGATCTTAATTATGAACAAGAACTCCCCAGCTGCTGGGCTTGGGCTACTCACTCCACAACACTCTTTTCCAACTGTTAGCCTCAAGCCAAGAAATGAAAATTTCCAGTCCCCAGAAACAAATGACTTCTTCTCTGCAATTTTTCACTCTTTTATGAGGGATGCAGAAGAAGATATTGGGACAGAGAGAAGTTTCTTCAGACAGTGCATACCTCGCACTTTCTAACAAAAGAAGACCTCTCGTTGAAAACTGGCTACAGGATGTAGGGGAGGAGGTTCTAGAACCCAAGCTCACTAGGCTGACGAAGGCTGATGAAGAGAGCTACTACAAAGATGCCAGTCTGTTCTTGTCCTTCATCTTAAGTGTTCTTGGTTTGGTAGGTATCATTCCTTTCTTGGTAACCTCTACTATAGGGCAGAGACCACCCCTGCTGAAAAGGCAGCAAGGTTACAGACCTACCTATTTCCAGTCATGGATAAGTTGGCCTCTCTCCTCCTCCAAAGTTTCTCCCTGCTTTCAGGGAAATCAAGAAGGCTTGAAAGTTAGAACAGTAGTTCCTTGTGCTGCCAGCAGCTAAATGTTCACAGTCAAACCAGTGAGATATACATCTAGATATGAAAAAGAGAGAAACAGACATTAAAGTTCTCGGCAATAAAACACAAGTCCACTTTCAATGGCATCTCTGGGGTTATGAATAAATGGTTTCAGAAATCCAGAGGATTTGAGACACAAATAGAGATTGAGAGGGTGTTTGGACTATCTCCTCATTTCTTCAACTACCACCACCCTTCATAAACTATAAGCAGGCTGCTGTTGGGAGTTTGCCAAGCAATAACTAGTTTATCCACGATTTTACAGCTCTGAAGAGAATCACTAAAGCCTAAGCCATCCTGTCAATCAGGCTGAAAAAAATCTCAGAATAAAGTGAAAATCAAAGCTCTATTTGAAGAAATTAGTCCTGAGGATTGAAAGTTAAAGCAAACTAGCTCTTTTTAGAGCAGAAATGTTTTGACTGGTACACTCTCACAGTGGTCAGGAAGCCAGGGAAGACATGATATCATGGGTTTTGGTTGGTAACTCAACTTTTTATTATTATTATTTTTAATAGAAATGTATTTTTAATAATTTATTCACTTTACATCCTATTACAGCCCCTCCCTCATCTCCTCACAGTCCACCACTCCTCCCTCTTTCCCTCTATTCCCCTCCTCTAGAGTCCTCCAAGAGGGAGCCCTCCTCCCCTACCATCTGATCCAAGCCTATCAACTTTCCTTAGGACCACCTGTATCCTCTTCCTCTGTGTCCTGGCAAGGATCCCTCACCAGGGGAAGTGATAAAGTTTCAGGCAACAGAGTCTGTGTTGCAGAGACAGCCCCTTCTCCCTTTACTAGGGGACCCACATGGAGACTGAACTGAAGAATGGATACAGAAATTGTGGTGCATTTACACAATAGAATACTACTCAGCTATTAAAAATAAGGAACTCATGAAAATTGCAGGCAAATGAATGGAACAAGAAAATATCATTCTAAGTGAGGTAACCCAGAACCAAAAAGATATGCATGAAATATACTCACTTATAAGTGGTTATTAGCCACACAGGACAACCATACTACAATCCACAGATCTAAAAAAGCTAAATAACAAAGAGGACCCTAGGGAGGATTCTTAATTATCATTCAGAAGGGCAAACAGAATAGACACCGGTGGTTGACGAGAGGAAACAGGATGGGAGCCTACCATAAATGTCCTCTAAAATACTCCAGCCAACAGGGGATCGAAGCAGATGCTAAGACTGACAGCCAAACTTTGGGCAGAGTGCAGGAAGTTATAGGAAAGAGTTGGGGAATAGGAGGACTCAGAGTAGACAGGAACTCTCCCTAAAAACAAACAAACAAACAAACAAACAAACAAACAAACAAGAGTCAGCAAATCTGGGCCCAGGGTGCCTTCAGAAACTGATGCACCAAACAAGAACCACACAGAAAAGTAGCCTAGGCTTCCTGCTCAGAGGAAACTCAACTTTTACTTGTATGCATGTTAACCTCACTGAGCTCTAAGCTCTAAGCTTTAAGCTCTAAAAATGGGGAATAAGAGAGCTAACTTAGTCCTCAAGGACTGTCTAATCTTTACATTTGTGATAGAACAAACTTTCATCTACTTGACACTAATTGACACACTTAGAATCATCTGGATAAAATCATCTAACTAAAATCCATAACGCACTACTGACCCCTCTATTGCTGCACTGAGAAGCAGTCACGACATCTGGATGACTCACATATGAGGCCATGATTGCTATCAAATATCAACTCACTTCTCTGCATTCCAATATCACGTGTGACATGGTTAGCTTTCCCAGCCCAGAACGACTACAAACTTCCCAAATAAAATTTAAAGAAGGAATCAATATTATTTTTGAAAATTAAGGGTTAATAATAATAATAATAATAATAATAATAATAACAACAAATCCAATGGTATATCACAGGAGGAAGACAGATGGGAACACCGTACTTTCCACTCAGTTTGGCTGTAAAATGCTCCTAAGAAGACCAAATGTGTTAAATAAAATACTGTAAGCCTTGAAAATAATAAAGGTTTTCTATGTTGCAGAAATATATGGGTTCACTAATACTAATTATGCCAGAGACTGCCTGCTACGCGGCTCAAGGCCAACTATGTATGTATTCCTAACACAGATGAGGGGGTTCTCGTCGTCATTATCACTTTGCCTGTAGTTGATTGTCCCAGACAGCTCATATGAGTTCTAAATACTGGTGACATTCGGTTTCCCTAAAATAAGCTAGGTGGTAGCCTGGGTGCATCGTCTAGCACCCAGAGACAGGGCTCTACAGTTTGTGCAGCATCGGCAGCCCTGTCAAGGGCCACCTATTAGGTTTCAATCAGCCCCCACCTTTAGCTCTTCTGCTGATTCCGGGAATTTGCTTACTCTCATTTCACCTGAGGCCAAAGGACCATGTCAACTCACCTATGCTGAATAAACAGCTGTATGTACTTGCAGGTATGTAAATGGTCCAGATTTTACTTGGATACAAAGTGGGACATCTCTAATTGTTACTGAAGTTGAAAATCCTGCTCGTGTTTGGGAAATCGCTAGTATAACGTGTGTGTGCTTTCTACATTCTGCAGCAGCATCTTGGTGTCAGAATGTTTCAGTTTGGAAACTTGACTTTTGTTTCCTACGGGAAAATTAGTTTTGAAGCTTTTTAAAGAGTTATTTTTAAATTTAAATTTATGTTTTATAATTTATCCACTTTCATCCCGATTGTAGCCCCCTCTCCCCTCTCCTCCCAGTCCTATCCTCCCTTCCTCTTCTCCCCATTTCCCCTCCTCTATTTCTCAGAAAGGGGGAGCCCTCCTCCCTTACCATTTATTCCCAGCCTCTCAAGTCTCATTAGGACTGCCTGCATCTTCCTCTGTGGCCTGGAAAGCCCTGCCTCTACCCAGGGGAAGTGATCAAAGAGCCAAAGAGTGGGCAACAGAGTCTACGTCAGAGACAGCTCCTATTACCCTTACTAGGGTACCCACACGGACACTGAGCTGCTTATCAGTTGCTTTTGAGCCTCTTCAAGCTTGGTCCTTGGTTGATGCACCAGTCTCTGCAGGCCCCCATGGGTTCAGATTTGTTGGCTCTGTTAGTCTTCTTACAAAGAGCTCCTGTCTGCTCTGGGTCCTTCTATTCCCCCATTCTTTCCCACAAATCCCTGGACTCAGCCCAAAGTTTGGCTATGAGTCTTAGTGTGGTGGGGTGGGAGCACAAAACTACTTCTGTTTACTTTTATTAAAAGCTGAAACTTTCAGCTCTTCCTGCTCTTAACCTTTGAGCTTTTTTGTTCATAAAGCTGTTGGCAAAATGACTTATTCTTCATCTAACACATTCATAACTTACTTCTGCACCTACCTTGGTATTTAAATATCTGTTTCTTGCTGATATAGCATGGTCATTAGCTGATCATATCATTAAAATATTTTGCTATATTTGTGTAATGGAGAACCTTTCAGGCAAGGCATTATATATATATATATATATATATATATATATATATATATATATATATATATATATATATATATATATATAATTTTACTGTGTTAGTTTTGAAATTTTAAGACAGGGTCTCTTGTAATTCTTAAATTGACAAGATATTTGAACTTCAGCAAGTTCTTAACAAAAAGGCATGTATGACTGTTTTGGAAGTTTTATTTAAATATAAAATCTGACATTAGACTTATGCAGAAAAACCTTGGTTTTTATTGTTCTCTAATTGTTGAAGCATCTGTCCTCTCCAAGTCCTTTTATATCCCCCTTCTTCCATAAGAATCCCTGCACTTTGCCCAAAGTTTGGCTAGGAGTCTCAGCATCTGCTTTGATACTTTGCTGGGAAGTCTTTCAGAGGCCCTCTGTGGTAGGCTCTTGTCCTGTTCCTTGTCTTCTCCCACTTCTGATGTTTATCCTGTTTGCCCTTCTGAATGAGGATTAAACCTCTTTCCTAGTGACCTACTTGTTGTTTAACTTCTTTAGGACTATGGATTTTAATATGTTTATCCTATATGTCCAATATCTACTTATAAGTGAGTATATACCATGTGTGTCTTTCTTCTTCTGGGTTACCTCACTCAGGATGATCTTTTCTAGTTCCTACCATTTGCTGAAAATTTCATGAATTCCTTTTTTATAATTTCTGAGTAGTATTCCATTGTGTAAATGTACCACAATTTCTGTATCCATTCCTCAGTTGAGGGACATCTGGGTTATTTTTCTAGATTCTGGCTATTATGAATAAAGCTCCTACAAACATAGTTGAGCAGATTATATGATAGTATACATGAATGACCCCAAAAATTCTACCAGAGAACTGTTCAGTTGATAAATCCCTTCAGCAAAGTGGCTGGATACAATAGAAACTAAAAAAAAAAAAAAAAGTAGCCCCTTTGTATATAAAAAGCAAAAAGGCTGAGAAAGAAATTAGGGTAATGACAACTTTCACAATAGCCACAAATAACATGAAGTACCTTGGTGTGACTCTAATCAAGCAAGTGAAAGACTTGTATGGGAAAAAAAAAAACTTCAAGTCTCCAAAGAAAAAATTGAAGAAGATATCAGAAGATGGAAAGATCTCCCTTGCTCATGGACTGCTAAGATTAACACAGTAAAATCCTACCAAAAGCAATCTACAGATTTCATGCAGTTCCTTTCAAAATATCAACACAATTCTTTACAGTCCTTGAAAAAACATTTCTCAACTTCACATTGAAAAACAAAACAAAACAACCCAGAATAGCTAAAACCATCCTGTAAATAAAAGAACTTCCGGAGGTATCTCCATCCCTGATCTCAAGATGTACTATAGAGCAACAATAATAAAAACGGCATGGTACCGGCATACAAACAGACTGTAGAATTAATGAAATAGAATCAAAGACCCATAAATAAACCCATACACCTAAGGACACCTGATTTTTAACAAATAATCCAATATCAGAACATGGAAAACAAACAGTATGTTCAATAAATTGTGCATGTCTAATTAGATGTCTACATGTAGAAAAATGCAAATAGGTACTTATCACCCTGCACAAAATTAAAGTCCAAGTGGATCAGAGACTCAACATTAAACAAGACACACTAAATACATTAGAAGTAAAAGTGGGGAAGAGCCATGAACTCATTGGCACAGGAGACAACTTCCTGAACAGAACACCAACAGCACAGGCTCTAAGAGCAACAATCAATAAATGGGACCTCATGAAACTGGAAAGCTTCTTTAAGCAAAGGACACAGTCAACACAACAAAATAACAGCCTACAGACTGGGAAAAGATCTCCAACAACCCTACATCTGACAGAGGGCTAATATCCAGAATATATATAAAGAACTCAAGAAATTAAACACCAACAAACCAAAGAATCCAATATAAAAATGGGGAACAGAGCTAAACAGAGAATTCTCAACAGGGGATTATCGAATGTTTGAGAAACACTTAAAGAAATGCTCAGTATCTTAGTCATCAGGAAAATGCAAATCAAAATGACCCCGAGATTCCATCTTACACCCATAAGAATGGCTAAGATCAAAAACTCAAGTGTGTATGTTAGTGAGAGAGAGACCGAGACAGAGAAAGAGATGCACACATATGCACGTAATTTGTGCACTCTGTCTGCACTGTGCACGGAAGCCAGAATCTGTCCTCGTTTGCCTTACACCTTTTCTTTTGAGAGAAGGTCTGCCACTGTTTGTTGGTCATTTGTTTATCTGATCTTTATTTAACTTCGAAAACAAGATCCATCATTCTGCTGGAGTAGTCATTCTAGTATCTAATAAAATAGACACCCAACAAAAGTAATTAAAAGAGATGGGGGAAGACATTTCATACTCATCAAAGGAAAATCCACCATGATAATGTCCCAGTTCTGAATATTTATGCCCCCAAATGCAAGGGCACCCAAGTATGTAAAAGAAACATTAGTTAAGCTTAAATCACGCGAGCGAGAATAGTGGGAGACTTCAACACTCCACTCTTAACAATGGAAGATCATCCAGACAGAAACTAAACAGAGAAATAATGAAACTAACAGACGTCTTGACTCAAATGGACTTAACAGAAATTTACAGAATATTTCACTCAAACACGAAAGAATATATCTTCTTATCAGCACCCTATGGATCCTTCTCCAAAACTGATTATAGTCAGTCACAAAGCACATCTCAACAGATACAAGAAAAATGAAATAAACCCCTGTATCTTACTTATAAGTCTTAAGGGAATAGATATATTAATGATGATTATAGGTGTCAGATAAATGACCAAAATACAGTATATTGGCATTTGAGAAATTAAGAGAAGCAGGAAGATCACTTCACTGTCTCTCACCATTCTCCTCTCTGTAGGTTATAAACCTAGGAAGGATTTTTTGATGCTCCCATGAAGCAGCCCAAAAGACATTCATATGTGAGGTACACTTTCCCTATGCCTTTCCTCCCACCACTTTCATACAGTCCCCCAAACATTCAGGAGGAAAGGGATATCCTTTTCTGAAAATGAAGAGACATGGAGCTGGGAGTGTGGCAAAGTGGGTACATTATTTGCCAAGAGAGCATGGGGGCTTGAGTTTGGGTTCCCAGAACCTCTATGCCTAGGATGCACTCTTACAGCAAGATGAGCAGCAGAGTCAGGAGAATCTCTATTTGTTCCCTGACTAACAAGCCTAGTGACACAACAATAACAAACAACAACAACAACAACAAAACATCCCAAACAAAATGAAAGTCAAGGACTGACCCGTGAGGTTGCCCTGTGTCATCTCTGTGCATGCAATGTCATACACACCACATTAATGTGAATGTGCACATGTACATGCACACACACATGTGAACACACACACACACACACACACACACAGAGAGAGAGAGAGAGAGAGAGAGAGAGAGAGAGAGAGAGAGAAAGATTTTAAAAAGAGTGGACACCAGACAGAATAAGAAAAAATATTGATAAATTCTCTTTATTTTACCATATGGTCATAGCTATCTGTCCTATCAAATTTCCCCAAGGCTATTCAATCTTCGTCAAACTTTCTATGACAAATACAGAATTTTTTTTTGTAATTTTGTAATTTTTCTTTGGCTCCTAATTTACTTGAGAAAGTTCTCATGTCACACAAAACTTTTATTAACTAAATTTGCATGCTTTTGTCTTGCTAAGCTGTTATTACAGAAATCTTTAACAATGAACCTAAACTATCTAAATTAAAAATATCTTTCTTGCCTTACATTGGAGATAAAGTATCGAAGTGAAAGATTATTGCATAGAAATGTGTGTGCTGTATATGTTATTTTATTGAAAGTCCTATGTACAAAAGAGTAAATTTTAGTGACAATGAAATGAAAGGACACATAACCCTAGTACTCTGAGTGTGAGTCTATGTGTGTGTGTGTTGTGCATGCTTGTTACTGAAGACAGTGGTAGCCAAAAGATCTACTGGTCTGTTATTACAGACTTTTCTGTTCATGTAAGAAGAATATGTCGCTCCAGATATTTGAAAATATTGAATTCATATTATTGAGTACATGTTTATATTGAACTTCATGCATTTTATAACAGCAATAAACATTTATTGAAAACCAAATTATAAATCAACCAACGCGGCTATCTTAAAAATCACTTGTTACTTACAAACAACATGACAAGTGGTTTTTGGTATGCAAATCTATACACTATTTTGTACATTAAAGCTTAGGAAAGATAACTGAAGATGGATAAAGAATGATCCGTTTTCAAGCTGTCTACTCTCAAATGTCATCAAACCCCGCATGTAAGCAAGGATGAGTGTAGAATCCTCAAGCATTCTGTTCCAGGATCACGTTAAATTTAGAAACCATAATACATTAAAGTACTGTAAAGATGAAAATAGGCAAATTGCATTTTTAGTATGGATGAAGGTTATAAGCTTCCTGTGATCTTCCTGATTTTTCTTATAATAATAAACACATGTGCGAGCTCCAGCCTTCCAGGTAATCGGATGACACCCGTGTATATACCAGGTCCTATGATTAAGATCCTCACTTTTACACAAAGGAACCTGAAGAGGACAGAGAGGAAAGGGGGATTTAATTCATACCTGCAGGGATCTTCAGACCTGGCTGAGAATTTCTCCACCTGTCCCAGACTGCAATGCAATGTCCAGAGAAAACTGAAGATCCAGCGTACAAATTCATTTACCCAGCAGGTGCAAGGAACGGATGGTGGTAAGAGGGGCGGAGAAGGCAGAGGCGGTGTTTGTGTTTCTGGGTGTGTGGAGAGGGTAGGGTGCTGGTGTGAGAGAAGTGTATGGCAGAGGTGAGAGGAAATTGACTTGGCGCACGGAAATGAATTGTCCTGGAAGTGAGAACTGTGGGTGGCTTGAAAATTGCTGTGGCCTCGAGCTAGTAATTTTTATCTTTCCCTACCTTTATTTCTTGTCCAAAAGGAGGGCAAAGGACCTTGAAGAACGGGAGTAGGAGGAAGAAGAAAGGGCTGGTGGGAGTGGAGGCCACGGCTGCTTTCCTTCCTGTTCTCCCACTCTTTCTGTCTGCTTTCAGCTGAGCCCAGGCAGAGGCTTCTGAGGAGAGCAAGCTGCGTTTCCAGGTTATAGGTACTGCAGTTGACAACCGGGGATTCTGGACTCAAGCTCTCTAGAAAGCAGTTGTCTCTTCTTTGCTATACCGTTCAGTTATGGAGGCATGACCCAGCCTTCCATAAAATAGCAGTTACGTACAGACAGACTGACTGACTGACTGAATGAATGAATGAATGAATGATATTGATTATAGGATTTTGATGTTTGTGTTTGTAGGTTTTTGGTTTTCCATCTGTCAACTAGATATTCAGTGATTCAATTCTGTTTTCATACTTACTTCCCAGGGGAGCCTGAGATACCTAGCTTTAGGAGCTCAGTCTCACACAGGCCCCGGAGTAGCTGCACTTCTGTCTGATGTGGATGCAGAAATGAGGGATCCCAAACACCACCTCCAGGTCTAGAAATCTGATTAAAAACTCACAAATCACATAAAAATGTTTCTTTATCATTACCCTTTAGCCATTAATTTGTGTATTTATCCACTTTACATACTGATAGATTGCAGCACTCTCCCCTTCTCCTCCCAGTCTCCCCTCCCTCACACACCCTCCCCCACTCTCCCCTCTTCTTCTCGGAGAAGGTGCGTGGGAGTCCTCCATTCATAGCAATCCACCCTGGCACATTAAGTCGCTGCAGAACTAGGTGCATTCTCTCGCACTGAGGCCAGGCGAGGCAGCCCTGTTAGGACAGGATCCAAAGGGAGGGATTTGAGTCAGAGAGGGCAGCTATATCAGTTGTTGGGGGACCCACAGCAAAAGCAAGCTGTTCATCTACTACGTATGTGCAGGGGGGCCTAGGACCTGCCCATGCATGCTCTTTGGTTGGTGGTTCAGTCTCTATGAGCCCTCATGGGCCTGGGTGAGTTGATTCTCTAGGTCTTCTCGTGGAGTCCTGCCCCTCTGGAACTGCGGTCTCTTGGCCAGTACAGTTGACAGCCAGAGAGTCCATGCAGTTCTGCATCCCAGCTGTAACCAGACAGAGCACGCCATGCCCAGAGAGGCTTCACCACTTCACCACCACATGTTCAGTCCTCAAGGGCATTTTGTTTTTGTTTTTTGAGACAGGATTCTCTGTGAGTAGTTGAACCTTTTTCTTTTTCTTTCTTTCTTTCTTTCTTTCTTTCTTTCTTTCTTTCTTTCTTTCTTTCTTTCTTCCTTTCTTATAAAGGCTCTACCTCAGGAGAAACTAGATGGGAGAGATGAAGGACAGGAGAGCCTGGGGCTTCCATTTCTTCTTTGAGTGTCTCCCTCTTAGCACCTCAATGCTATTTTCAATTGGAAAGCTCTTGGGACTTCATTGCTTAGTGTATTTTATTTAATTAGATAAACATGATTGTTATGTCACTGGCCATTGGTGATTGAACTCAGGCTGAAACCACTCTTCCCTCTTAGGAGGACAGGGCCTGAGGCAGAGAATGCTAAGACCCTCATTTGGCTTCTCTGCAAACCAGCCACTATCCTGACAATGTCTAATGGCTTCAGCCAAGGATGCATTACTAGAGTGGAGTCTGGAATAACTGGATGATGAGTGTTCTGAAAATTAAAAGCCACTCCTATCTGTTGGGAAATTCCAAAAGGTGTTAAAGGTGTTAAAATAACATCCACATGCAGGAAACATATATCTCATGGTATATTAGAGTGACCTAATTTTATACTAAAATGTGACTTTTCTGAGAAGGGAATTAATATTTCTTTCTCACATTATAATCAATTATTTGACTTAATCTGAGAGTAATGTGAAATTATTCCATAATTCAGAAATTATTGTTCTTAAATGAAAGCCTAGTTGAGATCTCTCACTCTATTGTCTTCCTGGGGAAATGTTAAGGTTACCACAATTTGGTTGGTTGAACTAATAGATTTACCCTTGCATATGTCTAGGACAAATGTTCAAACCCAAAGGGTCAGTTCCTCCTTCAAGGGACCAGAAGATCTGTTTCCAGCCTCTCCCTGAAGCTCGTACATAGCCCTCTTTTAAATTGCTACTCTCTTCTCTGTATATTCATCTACCTGTTCAAATGGGAGCTTTTATTTTTTTTAATTTTTATATTTACAGTTTATTCAGTTTTTATCCTAGCTGTAGCCCCTCCCTCATCCTCTCCCATTCTAACCTTTCTTCCCTCATCTCCTCCCATGCCCTTCTCCAGGTACACTGATAAGGGAGGTGCTCCTCTCCTTCCTTCTGACCCCTAGCCCATCAGGTCTCATCAGGACTTGCTGCATTGTTTTTCTCTGTGGCCTGGTAAAGCTGCCCCCTCCCCTCACGGGGAGGTGATCTAAGAGCTGGCCACTGAGTTCATGTCAGAGATAGTCCTTTGTTCCACTTACTAGGGTACCCACTTGGAGACTGAGCTGCCATGGGCTACATCTGTGCCGAGGTTCTAGGTTATCTCCATAAATAGTCCTTGGTTGGAGTATCAGTCTCAGAAAAGAACTGTGTGCCCAGTCTTTTTGGTTCTGTTGCTCTCCTTGTGGAGCTTCTGTCCCCTCCATGTCTACCCCTTCTTTCATAACTTTTTAAAGATTAGTATCCACCCAAATGTTTCTATTTCAATGCAATTGCCACTGTGAATACCCTATATCCAAAGATGGTTACATCTGGGATGCTAGGGCTTGAACATCTGAACTTTAAGGAGGGAACAATTAAACATAAAATAACCCTAACCCCTGAAAGTAGTTTAGGCTCTTACTGAAAGATGGACCTGTTTTCTCAATCCATTACTAAGAAATATTATGTAAGGATCTTGTGTAGGAGCAGAAATGGGAATACAGATAATGATCTGGAGAGGCTAGAAAGGAACCAAGTTGCTAAGATTTGAATACAAAGTGATTCCCAAAAGGTTCATGTGTCATATATTTGGTTACTGGTTGGTGAGCCTTAGAAAACCAGTTAGACTCTGGCCACTCTGATGAAGTGAATGGATTGGTCCCTTGATGGATTCATAACACGTAGACATCCCTGGAAGATGATAGTCTAATTAAAGGAAATAGGTTACTGGAAGCCATACTTTTTTTGTTTGTTTGTTTGTTTTCTATTTGTTTTTTTTATTTATTTTATTTTATTTTTCTTTTTAGTTACATTTTGTTAACTCTGTGTCCCAGCTGTATCCCGCTCCCTCATTCCCTCCCCAACCCCACACTCCCTCCCTGGTCTCCTCCCTGCCCCTTTCCAAGTCCCCTGATAGGGGAGGACCTCCTCCCCTTTCATCTGACCCTGTTTTATCAGGTATCTTCAGGGCTGGCTGCAAAGTCCTCCTCTGTGGCCTAACAGACTGCTCCTCCCCTGGGGGGTGTGTGTCAAACAGCCTGCCCTTGAGATCCTGTTAGAAATAGTCCGTGTTCCCCTTACTTTGGAAAACTACTTGGTTTCTGAGCTACCACAGGCCACATCCGAGCAGAAGTTCTAGGTTGTATCCATAGATGGTCCTTGGTTGAGTGTCAGTCTCGGAAAAGACCCTGTGCCCAGATATATTTGGTCCTTGTAGAGTTCCTATCCTTTCCATATCATACTAACTTCCCTTCTTTCATATGATTCCCTGCACTCTGCCGAGGGTTTGGTTATGAGTCTTAGTGTCTGCTTTGAAACACTGCTAGGTAGAGTCTTTCAGATGCCTTTTGTGGTAGACTCCTGTCATAAGTTCAATGCACATCCCATTTGTCTTTCTAAATGAGGATTAATCACCTTCGCCTGTGTCCACTTTCTTGATTATCTTCTTTAGGTGTGTAGATTTCATTATGTTTATCATGTCTTGTAGGTCTATATAAGCGAGTATATACCAAGTTTGTCTTTCTCCTTCTGGGATACTTCACTCAGAATGATCTTTTCTAGATCCCACCACTTGCCTGCAAATTTCATGATTTCCTCCTTTTTGATTGCTGAGTAGTATTCCATTGTGTAAAAATACCACAATTTCTGTATCCATTCCTCCGTTGATGGACATCTGGGTTGTGTCCAAGTTCTGGCTATTACAAATAAAGCTGCTACGAACATGGTTGAACAAATGTCCTTGTTGTGTACTTGAGCAAATTTTGGGTATATACCTAGGAGTGGTATAGCTGGGTCTTAAGGTAGCACTACTCCTAGTTGTCTGAGAAAGCGCCAGATTGACTTCCAGAGTGGTTGAACCAGTTTACATTCCCACCAGCAATGGAGGAGGGTTCCCTTTTCTCCACAACCTCTCCAGCATGTGCTATCACTTGAGTTTTTCATCTTGGCCATTCTGATGGGTGTAAGGTGAAATCTCAGGGTCGTTTTGATTTGCATTTCCCTAATGGCTAATGAGGTTGAGCATTTCTTTAAGTGTTTCTCTGCCATTCGACGTTCCTCTTTCGAGAATTCTCTGTTTAGCTCTGTTCCCCATTTTTTAATTGGATTACTTGGTTTGTTGCTTTTCTGTTTCTTTAGTTCTTTATATATACTTGATATTAGCCCTCTGTCAGATAAAGGGTTGGTGAAGATTCTTTCCCAATCTGTAGGCTGTCTATTTGTTTTGATGACAGTGTCTTTTGCTTTACAGAAGCTTTTCAGTTTCATGAGGTCCCATTTATTGATTGTTGCTCTTAGAGCCTGTGCTGTTGGTGTTCTGTTCAGGAAGTTGTCTCCTGTGCCAATGAGTTCTAGGCTGTTTCCCACTTTTTTTCCAGCTGATTTAGAGTATCTGGTTTTATGTTGAGGTCCTTGATCCACTTGGACTTTAGTTTTGTGCAGGGTGATAAATACAAATCTATTTTCATTTTTCTGCATGTGGACATCCAGTTGGACCAGCACCATTTGTTGAAGATGCTGTCTTTTTTCCATTGAATGGATTTGGCTTCTTTGTCAAATATTGAGTATTCATAGGTGTGTGGGTTTATTTCTGGGTCTTCTATGCGATTCCATTGATCCTCCTTTCTGTTTCTATGCCAATACCATGCAGTTTTTATTACTGTTGCCCTGTAGTACAGCTTGAGATCGGGAATGGAGATACCTCCAGATGATCTGTTGTTGTACAGGATTTGGAGATTCTGGGTGTTTTGTTTCTCCATATGAAGCTGAGAATCTTTTTTTCAAGGTCTGTAAAGAATTGAGTTGGTATTTTGATGGGAATTGCATTGAATCTGTAGATTGCTTTTGGCAGGATGGCCATTTTTACAATGTTAATCCTACCAATCCATGAGCACGGGAGATCTTTCCATCTTCTGAGATCTTCTTCAATTTCTTTCTTCAAAGACTTGAAGTTTTTCTCAAACAGGTCTTTCACTTGCTTGGTTAGAGTCACACCAAGGTACTTTATGTTATTAGTGGCTATTGTGAAGGGTGTTGTTTCCCTAATTTCTTTCTCAGCCTTTTTGTCTTTGGTATACAAGAGGGCTTCTGATTTTTTTGAGTTGATTTTGTATCCTGCCACTTTGCTGAAGGTGTTTATCAGCTGAAGAAGATCTCTGGTTGAATCTTTGGGTTCGCTCATGTATACTATCATATCATCTGCAAATAGTGACACTTTGACCTCTTCCTTTCCGATTTGTATCCCCTTGATCTCCTTTAGTTGTCTTATTGCTCTGGCTAGGACTTCAAGAGCCATACTTTTAAATAGTGAATTTAGCTCTATTGCCTCTTCCTGGCTGTGAGCTTCTCTACTTCTTGTCTCTTACAAGGTGAGCTGCTTGGCTTCATAATACTCAACTTTCCCTCAGACTGAGCAATAGAGACAGCTGACCATGAACTTGGAACTGTAAGGCTGTGAGCCCAAAGAGCCCTTTGTACTTTCACCTGCTTCCCTAGGGTATTTTGCTACACTAGTGAAAACCTAACTAATTCCACATCCTCAGAGAGCAACTTAAGGGTGAGAATCCATCTCCAAGGTCAGCCCATGCAGTAACTGAAAGAAAGGCCACCATAAGACATGATTTTACTAATCAGGAGAGAGGACCCTGACTAAAATGCTCAATCCCCATCCGGAAAGACATAAAGGATGGACACCAGAAGAAGAAGAAAACAGGAAACAAGTTAGGAACCTGCCACAGAGGGCCTCTGAAAGGCTCTTCCCTGCAGACTATCAAAACAGACGCTGAGACTTATGGCCAGCTGTTGGGCAGAGTGCATGGACTCTTATGTAAGAAGTGGGAAATAGTAAGATCTGGAGAGGGCAAGAACTCCACAAAGAGAGCAACAGAACCAGAGGCTCTTCCCAGAGACTCATACTCTAACCAAGTACCAGGCATGGAGATAACCTAGAACCCCTGCACAGATGTAGCCCATGGCAGTTTAGTGTCCAAGTGGTTACATAGTAATGGGAAGAGGGACTGCCTCTGACATAATCTGATTGGCCTGCTCTTTGATCACCTCCTCCTGAGGGGGAAGCAGCCTTACCAGGCCACAGAAGATGACAATGCAGCCACTTCTGATGTGATCTGATAGACTAAGATCAGAAGGAAGGAGAGGAGAACCTCCCCTATCAGTGGACTTGGGGAGGGGCATGCATGAAGAAGGGGGAGGTAGGGTGGGATTGGGAGGGGAGGAGGGAGGGGCTTATGGGGGGATACAACATGAATAAAGTGTAATTAACAAAAGTTGAAAAGGACATGTTTTTAATAATTCTCATGCCCAGAATTGTCTTTGAGTAAAAACCCAGTCACCAGAGTCAGTGATGTTTTCTCTGACCCAGCCTAAGAGGCAAGCTTGTGACTTGCCAGAGTAGCATTAAACATATGGATGTGCCTTGCCTATCATCCATTAATAAATAGATTTTAGAATGTAGTGGGATAATTTTGGGGAAGGAATTTAATATTTAACATGGAAGAGGAGAAAGAGAAAGAAAGAGAATCTTACTTGAAGGTACCTTTAAACATTTCGATTTTCTATTGAATTTAATACAAGGTAAATTCAGTTGGCTTTCTACCTGAGTGTTTTCCTGAACGTTGTTTTTATTCATCTTCCCCTTTTTGTTTAGGTATTATGCTGCAAGATTTAAAAGAAATTGAGCTAAATTTCACAAAATATAAAATTGACCACTTTAACATTTATGACTCAATGATATTTAGAATATTCTTGATGTTGTGGGATCATTGCTTTTATTGTGTTCCAAAACAGCTTTATCACCACAGAAGGAAATCCTTTTTTTCACTAAGAAGGCTCATGTATTTTGCTAAGAGCCAAAGTTCTTATAATATTAGTTACTCATTGCTGTGTAAGAAATGACTCAGAAACAAGGCTGTTTAATGAACTTACTAGTCATTTCTTGTCTCAGTGAACCTGAGAGCCAAGAATCTATATATAGTTTAGACTTTCATCTACAGTATAACAAGGCTGAACTTAACTGACAGAGGCTGTTGTCAGGTCAAGACTATGCAGCACCCAAAAACTAAAGTCCAAGTGGATCAGAGACCTCAACATAAAACCAGGCACACTAAACCTGTTAGAAGAAAAAGTGGTGAAACGCCTTGATCTCATTGGCACAGGAGACAACTTCCTGAACAAAAAATCAACAGCCCAGGGTCTAAGATCAACAGTCAATAAATGGGACCTCATGAAACTGAAAAGCTTCTGTAAATCAAAGGACACTGTCCTCAGAACAAAATGACACCCTACAGATTGGGAAAGGATCTTCACTAACTCTATATCTGACAATTGGCTAATATCCAGACTATATAAAGAACTCAAGAAGATAAAAAGCAACAAATCAAGTAATCCAATTAAAAATGGGGTACAGAGCTAAACAGAGAATTCTCAATAAAGGAATGTTGAATGGCAGAGAAACGCTTAAAGAAATGTTCAACGTCCTTAGTCATCAGGGAAATGCAAATCAAAATCACCCTGAGATTTCACCTTACACCCATCAGAAATGGCCAAGGAGAAAAACTCAAGTGACAACACATGCTGGGGAGGATGTGGAGAAAGGGGAACTCTCCTCCATTGCTGGTGGGAATGTAAACTTGTACAACCACTCTGGAAATCAATCTGGTGCTTTCTCAGATAATTAGGAATAGCACTTCCTCAAGATCCAGCTATACCACTCCTAGGCATATATCCAAAAGATGCTCAAGTACACAACAAACACATTTGTTCAACCATGTTCGTAGCAGCTTTATTCGTAATAGCCAGAACCTGGAAACAACCCAGATGTCCCTCAACGGAGGAATGGATACAGAAATTGTGGTACATTTACACAATGGAATACTACTCAACAATTAAAAACAAGGAAATCATGACATTTGCAGGCAAATGATGGGAACTAGAAAAGATCACCGTAAATGAGGTATCCAAGAAGTAGAAAGACACACATGGTGTATACTTACTTATACGTGGATATTGGACATATAATATAGGATAAACATACTGAAATCTGCACATATAAAGAAGCTAAGCAAGAAGGAGGACCCTGGGTAAGATGATCAATCCTCATTCAGAAAGGCAAATGGAATAAACATTGGAAGAGGGAGAAAACAGGGAACAGGACAGGAGCCTACCACAGAGGGCCTTTGAAAGACGCTACTGAGCAAGGTATAGAAGTAGATGCTGAGAATCATAGCCAAACTTTGGGCAGAGTGCAGGGAATCTTATGAAGGAAGGGCAAGACAGAAAGACCTGGAATGGTCTGGAACCTCACAAGGAGAGCAACAGAACCAAAAAATCTGGGCCCAAGGGTCTTTTCTGAGACTGTTTCTCCAATGTAGGTCCATGCATGGAGATAACCTAAACCCTGCACAGATGTAACCCATGGAAGTTCAGTCTGCAAGTGTGTACCCTAGTAAGAGGAACAGGGACTGTCTCTGACATGAACTCAGTGGCTGGCTCTTAGATCACTTCCCTGTGAATTGGGGCAGCAGCCTTACCAGGCCACAGAGGAAGACAATGCAGCCAGTCCTGATGAGATCTGGCTAGGGTCAGATGGAAGGGGAGGAGGTCCTCTCCTATCAGTGGACTGGGGAGTGGCATGGGAGAAGTTGAGGGAGGGTGGGATTGGGAAGGGACTAGAGTGGAAGCTACAGCTGGGATACAAAGTGAATAAACTGTAATAAATAAAAATTATATTACAAAAGACTGTGCACAATCATATACACACCACACATACCTGCTCCTTTTTCAGTCCATCCACATGTTTGTTAGCAGGGTTCATATCTCTGTAGGATGCTGGAGGGAGGATCTCCCTCTTTTCTGGGTTTTGGCCAAAGTCGGGCCTCTGTACCCTCCCTACCTTACTTCATTGCTACATTGCTACATTTTCCACAAGGAAAGGTAAAGTTAGGGACTCTTGGCTCTATTATAAGTGAGGAAACATTAAACAGAAGGGAGAGAGGGGGTTATCAGAGTCTTTTTGTAATCATTCTTGAAAATGATAATGTATTCTGTCAGAATTTGTATTCTATTTATGATTTGTGTTCTATTTCATCTGGGCAACACTTTGGACCCTAGAGAAGATAACACAGTGGGTGAGGGAGTTACCAACAAAACAAGATGTGGGGCCATCTTGGAGGCTGCCTGCAATCATTCCACATGGCATTCTCTATTGTCTTTCTCTTCAATAATGGTAGCATTTTGGAAATCTGTTATTCAATTTTGAGTGACCTTTGGTGATTATAGGATAGCTTTTCTTGTTACACATGGCATAGAATTTACAGTATCTTAGGAAATAGAAAAGCTACACATGCAAAGATTACAACAATAAAGACAGCAAAATAAAGCTTTGAAAATCTGTCTTGTGTATTAAAGAAGAAGTCAAAAAGAACTGAATGAGTATTGTAATCCTGTAACCAAATGCATACACCCACAAACCTATTTTGTATACCTAAGTTATGGAACATAATTATATTGATTAATAAGAAGGTGAAAGATCAATATTAGATGTGACTGTTAAGAAGAAAAGCGACTTAAAGGTTTACTTCAGTAACATGTGTGTTGTAGTGAAATTGAAAGCTACGTTATTAGAGCCATAGGAACTTGATATTTAGTATGAAAAAGGGAATATTTGTGCAGCTCTTTCATGAACTTCAGGGACAAGAGGATGTTTTACATGTCTTTATGCTTCTTTTGGAACAAAGAAATTACAGTGTTCAGAGCCTCAGTAAGTTGTGGTTTGTACCTGGACCTGTGGTGCAAACCTACAGTCCCGCTTACTCAGGCTGTTGAGGCACTAGTATTTTTTTTTCTTTTTTTTATAGTTGATGGGTATTTTATTTAATTTATTTTTTTGGTTTTTTAAATTTTTTATTAATTACATTTTATTCATTTTGTATCCCCCCATAAGCCCCTCCCTCCTCCCCTCCCGATCCCACCCTGCCACAGAGGGCCTCTGAAAGCTTCTGCAGTATAGACTGTCAAAGCAGATGCTGAGCCTGAGGCACTAGTATTTTATATTCAATTTCCACCTGGGCTACAGAATGAGTTCAGAACTAGCCTGGATGACTTATAGACCCTGTCTCAAAATAAGAAGTAAAAAAGCTTGGTATCTAGCTGGCAAACTTCTTATCTACCATGAACAAAGGCAAAACCAGAAAAACAAAACAAAACAAAACAAAACAAAACAAAACAAAAAAACTAAAGTTTTTGTCTTCTGAGTCCTAACGTTACCTCTCCTCTCATAACTACTGGTATAGTATTGAGAAAATCACTTGCCATCTTTGAGACACAGTTATCTTGTATGTAAATTGATCAGAGTACCCATTTCCCAGAGTTCATAGAATTATAGACACATAGAAAAAGTATAAAGCCATAGTAGAACAGCTGTGGCTAACGGATGGGAACATTTTAGTATGGGTTAACTATGACAGCAGAAATTTTGTTCAATGCCCATTTTTTTCAATCAGCTTGCCAAATATTAACCTGCCTCAAGATTTTTTCATATACCATTAGTTTGGATTGACCCTCTGCTTATCCTGTTCCCTACTTCCCTGCTTTCTGCTGGGAATTTGCTACCCCTTCACAGTCCCTCTTCCACTTTGATATTACATTCATTCTACTCCCTTCCCCCTACAATTCAAAAGTCATTTTCTTCCATTGTGGGATCCTTTCTGGTTTCATGGAGTTTATACACACTCAATCTCATGTAAATGTATATCCATAAAAACCAGAAAATGGGCTCATCAGGACTGGCTTCATTGTCTTCCTCTGTGGACTGGTAAGGATGCTTCCCCATCAGGTGGAGGTAATCAAAGAGCCAGCTGATGAGTTCATGTCAGAGAAGGTCCCTGTTCCTATTATTGGGGAACCCTCTTGGACACTGAGCTGCCATGGGCTACTTCTGTGCAGGGGTTCTAGGTTATCTCCATACATGGACTTTTTTTGGAGTATCAGTCTCAGAAAAGACCTCTGGGTCCAGATGGAAGGGGAGGAGGCCCTCCCCTATCATTGGACTGGGGGAAGGGCATAGGAGAAGAAGAGAGAGGGAGGGTAGAATAGGGAGGGAATGGGGAAGGGGCTACAGTTGGGATACAAAGTGAATAAACAGCAATTACTATAAAAATAAATATTAAAAATAAAATAAAAATAAAAACAAAATAGAACTGGAAAATATATTAAGCGAGATAATTTTTTGCCAATGTTCGGATGGAGTGAGAGAGATATGCTTGCAAACTTTTGCACAGGAGCTGAAATAGCAATATAGATTGTACACAGCCCACCGGATCTGAAGGTTTGTGCTTTGGCCTCTAACCAAAAACATTTATCACCATGGGATTTTTTTCTCAAAATAAGACAGCATCCTTGGAGAGTGAGTGAGTTTCTGGTTGTTAGAAAGGCTTTAATAGGAACCAGCATGATGGTTATGGAGGGAGAAATAATTCTGGAACAAAAAGAATTCTGTTCTCAGAGGAAAGCTGAGAAACAACCTCCGAAGTCACCCTCCACCCCAAGAGCCTGTAAATTTGTCCAGCCTCGTCTAAACTTTAAACACTCTCAGGTTTTCCTTGTGCTCAACAGACTGTTTCTTTGTAAATTTTACCTGTCTCTCCTCTCTCTTCTGCCCTTCATTTTTCATTGCGTAGTGGCTCAGAGATGGTGACAGAAGATGCTTAGAGAAATTTGAGACTTGGGTAATTTCTGACATTGTAATAGAAGATTATTTCATACTTTATTACAAAATTGTAGAGATCCATAGTATAATATGTATTTATTATATATGAAGCCACAATACAGTATATAAATCTAATATATACTTATAATATATGAAGGGATAAAGTCAAATTAAACTGTATTCTAACTACTATCAAAGACAAAAAAAATATTCCATGAACTTTTTTAGATATTCAGCCTGATCAATTGGACTAAAACATGATAATCACGAGTAAAGCCTTGTATTTGATGTCTATGTGCAAGGTATTGCACACACGTGTCTTACTTAACCAGTACATGCTAATCAACCAATTGTTGTCATAAAAGTAATTGAAAACGATAGTGGAAGAATCTATATCCAACAAGACGGGCTCTATACTTCTCATTTTACAAATGGGAAAGTGAGGTTTTCGGACATGATGAAGCTTGTCTGGCATCAGGCTAGAGCAGCTGTTCTGCATTTGCTCGCTCTGAGCTCCAACATTAGTTGCTCTGTGTGAAGTACAAACTCCTACCTGCCAAAGGGCCCATCAGGTGGTACTCTCTGTTCTGGGAACTAGGAGCATCATGAACACTACGGATACAGGGCTCTTCTTTCATCCTCCTAATAGCAGAATACAATCTGATGTCTCATTTTGCACCCCTCCACACACAGGCTACTGGGAGACGGTTATTTGTTTGTACTTTGTCTTCTCTGAGGATGTACATGTGATAGATAGTTTAAATCTTCATTTTTTTCTAACATGATGTACATAGGTAAACACATGTGAATGAAATCCAGCATTCTTCTTCTGCTTTCTTTGGCCAAAGAGAAATAATTTCAGGTCTCTGGGCAAGTATAATGATTGTTTTTGGAGAAAATATTATTCTGGAACTATGTAAATCTATTATAAGACTAAGAATGTTGTAACAATCCACATTCCTAAAATCTGTTTTTCCACTTCACTAATTTCTTTGTTCTCCAGGAGAAATAAAAAGCTCTGTCTTTCTTCCTTTCTTCAACTCATCTTAAAAGCCATCAAGGTGCAGAAGGCTACAATGTATGTGTTGTGTAACTATTAACGCTTATGTGTGCAAGAGCAAAAAGGGCCCTGATTCAGTGGGCACAAATGACAGTGAGCTCTCTAGCTCTCTCTGTCTCTGTCTCTCTCTCTCCCTCTCTTTGTTGTATTTTTAACAAGATATAGATTTGTCCAGACAATAGAGAAATTACTGTTTAGGATTAACATCATGAGGTGAAATAAAATTAGAGTTGGGTTTATATTTGTCTAAGGTCTGTGGTGCTATACCAGGAGTTGAAGGTTCCTGTACCCCTTTCCGCAGCAGTGGGTACAATCACAGATGTTCTCCACAGGTTTAAATGTAGCCTAGGTCCTTAGTAAGCAATGGAGATTGGATGTGTTCTCAAACCAGGCACCTGCACTCACTTTCCTGGAGAATGCCATGAAGATGCTAAGATGTTCCCAAGGGTGACCACTGAAAGAAGGTGTTCCTCACTACAGACAGCCAGGCTTAGGAGTATTTGTCTTTTCTTGAGGATTTGGAAGGCCTCAGTCTATGTAGCAAGCAAAGGAAGACAATGAAGGATGTTGAAATCAGCAAAGAAGAAATCCTAGAGATACGAAACACTCAGTCCAGAGTGTAGACTGGAGTGGCTTAATTTTATTTTTCATCTCCATCTTCATTCTTGGTTGTTATCTGTTGTATCATTTAAGTAACAGAGTCCCACCTCATAATCTTCTTGATGTGCTTCTGCTTTTCTTTGTCTGTGAGGGATGGTGACATTTTCTTATGCTTTCACGCAATATCTTACATGTGTCTATGCTTTAAGGGAGACAATAATTTATTATGACAAGCACAAATAAAATGTGAATAAAGTGGAATATGGGCCAATATGTCCTCAAGTCTTAAAATGTGTGTGAATTAGTTGTGACCAACGTTTTTTTATTTAATTATTTTTATTTTTATTAATTATGGTTTATTCACTTTGCATCCCCCCTGTACATCCCTCCCATCTCCCCTCCCAACCCTACCCTCCCTCCTCCCCATCCATGTCCCTCTCCAAGTCCACTGATAGAGGAGGTCCTCCTCCCCTTTCCTCTGACCCTAGTCAATCAGGTCTCATCAGGAGTGGCTGCATTGTCTTCCTCCGTGGCCTGGTAAGGCTGCTCCCCCCTCAGAGGAGGTGATCAAAGAGCAGCCAATCAGTTCATGTCAGAGACAGTGACCAAAGTTTTTTTAGAGAGATGGGATTTGACATTACCATACAGGCCAGAGCAGCTGGCTGAATTCTCCTGTTGTACCACCTTTATGTCTAGACCCCTTTATTCTATGGTCCTGTGTGAGCTGCAGTTCATTTATTGGACTGTTGAAGTATCAATTTGCTTAATGCCTCCCAAGGCATCTTTTTCAATGCATGTTTTCTATCTCCAAATACCTTCCTTTCTCTTCTCCAAGACCACTTTGCATCATTAACATACTATAATCCACTAGTACTGCATTAGTTTCCTTTCTCATTGTCAGACATATTGACAAAATATCTGACAAAAGCAATGTGTAGAAAGACTTTGAGGGTACATGCATTGTAGCAGGGAAGTCATGGCATCACGAGGAGGCCAAGAAAAGGCTGAAGCAGCCGAAATGAGTGATGTGACTAAGCTTCTTCTCTCTGTTATTCAGTCTAGGACCCCAGCCCCATGGGATGGTGTCAACCATGGTTAGGATGGCTCTTCCTACCTCAGTTAATCTAATTTAAAAAAACTCTCCCACAGACAGGCCCAGAGATTTGTTTCCACGGTGATTCTGGATTCTGTCAAATCGACAATCAGAATTAACCACCACAATTACAGAAACCTGTATCACCTCAACTGAAACCCTCTCAGGCAGTTGAGTTTTGGATAATTACATTTCTTTATAACCCCAACATGCTCCAAGCAAACATCTATCATTTCATTTGCTGTGTGCTATTAAAAATGTCTGTTTACATGTTTACCAGTTCTAAATGTTATGCAGCTTATTATTCTTTGCATGGAGGAAAAATTGTTTTGAAAGCCCTTTTCCTTAACAAAACTAGTTTCAGATAAAGCAGCATACAGCTGCTTAATAGACTCAAGTTAAATGATCTGTGAAGCCAAACACAAGAGACGGCGTGTAATATTATTTCCTTGATATGACATATCCAGGCCAGTACACCTGGTAGAGATAGAAAACTGGTTCTTGGCTGCCACGGGATGAGGAAGGAAACACAGAGTGATTACTTAATGAGCTTGGGATTCCCACTCAGGGTGAGGAAAAATTCTGTAAACTATGTAGTATTTATGGTGCTAAAACATTGAAAAAGTCCTTTAAGCCACTTGAGTATACACTGGGAAGTGGTTACAAGAGGCTCTTCAGGTATAAGATTCATGTGAGTTTTTTTTTATTTTTAACTATAATCTTAAAAGAGTAAAAATTGTTACAAACAACAGCATGAAACAAAAAAGCAAGTCAGTTCCTACATGTCTCAGCGTGTTCATAAGACTTGTAATTAGAGTGTCTGACTCTTCATTACCTTAATTCTATACTCTTGGTAGAATGGAAATGTACAGTGATCCTGTAAATTAGACTTTGCCATGGAGTTTTCTTTTATTTTAAAGTCTCCACTAAGGGCCTAATTGTTATAGAAGAGGAATTTTAAGAGGAAAGTGAGGTTGGATAATGATCAAATATCTTACCAAGCAAAACCAGAGACTGCTTTTTCTCCTTTTAATGTATTGGTATATATATATTTATATATATTATATATAAATATAATATATAAATATATATTATATAATATTTATATATTATATAAATATTTTATATAAATATATTTTATAAATATATAATATATAATATAATATTATATAATATATATTTATTTATATAATTATATATTATAAAATTTATAAATTATATATATAAATATATACCATATGTATGATATATACACCATATATATTAACTAATATATATTATGTTATTTTATGTGTATGAGAGTTTTGCTCACACAAGTGTATATGTACCATGCACATATGCCTGGTAACAGCAGAGAGAAGAAGGGGCCATCAGTTGTCCTGGAACTGGAGTTGGAGATGGTAGTGAGCTGCCATGTGGGAACTGGGAACCAAAACCTGGTCATTTGGAAGTCCGATGCTGTCAATCACTGAGTCTTTTATGGCTCTCTTCATGAATATTTAAATTTAAAAACTTTTACTATAGTTTTTGCATAAAAATTACAGTTATATAAAATATGGTGTAACAGTCACTAATAAGAAATCCCCTGTGATAAAGTTGAACACAATTAAAGTGATTCTCACTCTTCTTCCTGGGTTTATGAATTGTGCTCTCTGGACTCCCTTGAAGTATATAGAGGTACTGGGAGGTTGTTCTGGCTGAAGGAGGTTAGCAAAGTCATGGTACTGGCCTAGAAACAGAATGGTGGATCAATGGAACCAAACAGAAGACCCAGAAATAAATTCACACACTTATGGACACCTGATCTTTGACAAAGATGTCAAAACCATACAATGGAAAAAAAGATAGCATCTTCAACAAATGGTGCTGGTGCACCTGGGTGTCTGCATGTAAAAAAATGAAAATAGATCCATACTTACCCTGCACAAAACTGAAGTCCAAGTGGATCAAAGAACTCAACATAAAACCAGATACATTAAATCGGTTAGAAGAAAAAGTGGGGAAAACCCTAGAACTCATTGGTACAGGAGACAACTTCCTGAACAGAACACCAACAGCACAGGCTCTAAGAGCAACAATCAATAAATGGGACCTCATGAAACTGAAAAGCTTCTGTAAAGCAAAAGACACCATCATCATATTTTGGTTTTCAACAACAACATCAAATATTTCAACAACATGCCTCCTAATGCTATTCCTTTCAGGTAGATTGTTAGTATGTTAATACAACCCATTTATTGCTAAAAGGCTATATTTTTTGACAAACCAAATTAAAGAGCGCTATTTCCCTTGCTTGGATTTGCTTTAAATGCATATACCATATGATTTTGAGAAAATTGTCTTTAGGGAATACTTCTGTTTGTTAAAAAATATGCCTTTAAATTTTTTGCTCCGTATCTTCGAAAAGCTTAGATTTGTGTTACCATATATTGATTAATGAAAATCCTAAGAAAATGAAGTTTATAAGTCAATTAGAGAAAGAATTCAGCAACAATCATTATTCTTTATGAATCATAAGTCCAATAAATCAATTAATTCTCAAGATATTTTTCTTGTGTAATTTTTAAAATATATGGTAATAACATTTTCTAATTTTTATTAATTTTAATTGTTTTGGTTACATATTAAAGAATTACAGTATACTTATACTTAAATATTTTTCAATGATTTTAATATTTCAAATAGTATTATAACAAATCTCATTATATAGTATATGTTTCATGTTATCATGAGAAATGTCTCTAATTCTTTTGAAGTTTTATTTACATATCACAGAATTTGAGCATTTAGACTCATGAAAAAAATACCACAGTTTCTTCAAAGAAATAGCCTTCCTTTGCTTTTTAAGCTTATCAATCTCAGTATTATCCTATCAATGTATTCATTTATCCTTGCCAATCTGATAGGCAAAATATCCCATTTGTCTCCTATGTTTTTCTTTTATTACTAATAGAATTGAGCATATTTTGTATGCTTAGTGACCATTTACAAGGATTTTATAAGTAGTTTGCTCCGATTTTTTATTGATGTTTATTTTTTTGTTGATCTAAATTGAACAAGACTGTCAACTACTATGTTGCAAATACTGTCTTCTACTCAGTTTTCTGACATTGCCATTAGCCTCTGTCTTCGTGGTAAGAATTTTATCTCACTACTCCCATCACTTCCAAGTTGAGTGACATTTTTTAATATAAAAAAATAAAAATTCAATAAAAATATAGTTGAGTCACAGTCATTACACATTTATTATTATTATTTAATGTCATGTATAACATTTCAAAATACTAAGATTAGACTCCGTGTAATCTTCCTATAACCTGGCCTGGAATATAGCCTGGAAACTTAATTGTAGACCCCGCTGGGGAAAATCTAAGCCCGAGCAGGGTCACAGCACAGAGAATACAGTAGTAACACTGTATTTGCCTTTTAGATGTGGCTGTCTTGTGTATCACCTTCGTTCGCCTTGTTCCTTCCTCACTTTCCCGTATGTTGAAGAAGCCATTAAGATTGCTTACTGTGAGGGGAAGTGCGGAAACTGCTCTCTCATAGTAGGTATTTTTCTCAATTGTTTTTACTGGAAGATAAGGAGAAAAGAAAACATTAATATTCTTTTCTCTTAAGTATGAGAGAAAAAATTAGTCAATAAAAATTAAAATAGGTTTTTATAGAAAATTTCAAATGAATGACATTTTTAAAAATATGGTTTAAAGTTACAAGAGCCGTATGATATGGCTCTGAAGGTAAACGTACTTGGTGCCAATCCTGACCATTTGAGACCTAGGACCAATGTCGGCAGCTCATGTGTTAGAAATGATGAACCAAGTCCCACAAGGTTGCAAAGGAGCACACTTGAGCACACACACAGAAATGTGCATGTAAACCACAAATAAATGTAATCAACAAATAATCTCAAAAACGTTTCAGTAGAACTGGCAAGGGCTAAGTATTATTTCTTGAATTTTTTTGAATGTGGTATTGCGGATAAAACCTAGGGTCTCGGGCGATGCAGACAGTGTTCTATTACTGAGGTACCTCTCCAGTCACAGAAGTTTTTAAGGTGGAAATCATTCAGATCTGGAGTTATTGGAGTTATGTTTAGAGGGCTAAGGAACTGGGCCTTCCTAACATTTAATATAAGAAATGGATTTTTCTGGGAGGACACCTTGAAAGAACAGGAATATAGTTTAGTTGAATGCTTGCTGTGTGCTAGGCACTATATTAAGTTTTTTACATGTGTTTAGCTTTTAAAATTAATCCTTGTGACAAACCTGTAAGTCATTTCTTATTGCTACCATTTCAAGAGAAAAAAGTTAATAGCTTGTCCACAGCCATAGAGACAAAACAGAGTAGACCTGCTTAGAATTTACATTTCCTCTAAGCAAAGAGCCCCACTTTCCCTGAAAGACAAACAGTGGGTAGATATACAGAGCACAGGACATTTGTACCCCACCCTTTCATGGCTCTCTTTTTGATGCTGAAACTTTTATCCTGAAGCCAAGAATAAAAAAAGATCTACATGACTCAAATGTCATTCTTTTTTTCCATTGTGTTCCATGAGCTTAAAAAAAAAAAGAAAGAAAGAAAAGAAATATTTAAAACTTTTAGCTATTTACTTTGGGCAATTTTCTTTTACAAAACCGAGTTAACCAACATTATCAAGAAAACTTTTCATGACGTCTGGGACTGCACACTTTTGTTTTGCTTTGAGACATTGATCTCTTCACTGATGGCTTTGTCCTGTTTGTCACCCTGCTCATTTCTTAGGGACTTACCTTGCTGAATCCCTCCCTGTTTGAACAGTCACTTCCTCCTGTCTCCTCGGGTTGGCTTTGATGTCTCCTACTGTCTGGTATTATTTTTAAGATGGGAGTGTGGGAAGAAAAGAGGAAATGTGTTTCTGTAGTAGACCAACCTCTGACCCACCAGGATGTTTCCAGTTCTGAATTTTAACACATGCTCTGCCAGAGTTTTAAGTTTTCTTTGCATTTAAATTCCAATTTGATCCATGTTTAAAAGCCTCTTCTTGAGCAAACATTCATAATGGACAACTGAAAGAACTTTGACTCAGGACTGAAAATGTCTCAAAGATAGAATCCAGGAATTAAGGAATTAATTCCTGGGTTAAGGAAAATGCATTCCTCTCTCCACAACCTACTGCCCCCCACAACACACACTGGTTTTTTGGGGTTTTTTTGTTTTGTTTTGTTTTGTTTTTGTTTTTTTGTATGTGTGTGTGTGCATCTTAAAGCATCGTTTCACTACACATACAGCCACAGACTTGAGACTTGTCTCCAAAGACCCTTTCTTTTCTGGCCTCATTGCAGAATACAAGTGCTGTCTAGAAAAGGAAGACGACATGGGATTGTCTCTGTGAGCATCTCCTGATTCTATTCCATTGGTGCCTCTGGGAAGTTCACCTTAGACATATGTTCTCATTATCTGTGAACAACTGTAGGTCTTTGATTCCAGAATCTTTTTTTCTGTAGGTTTTCCATACATCACAAATCTTTCACATTAATGTTTTCTTAAAGCCTTTGTCTTTGGTATCAAATTAATAGATTATATACCACCTGCACACAATTCATATGAATTAATTGATGGCTTACTTCTTCTAAGCATGCTAATGAGGACTTTTAATAAGCATCATGTCTTTGCTTCAAAGAAGTAACCGAACATGGTGATGGGGAGGGGGTGAGGTGGATCAGGCTCTCTCAATAATCTCCAGAAAGCAGCCATTCCCCCAGCTTTGCTGAGCTACTCATAAATGTATTAAAGCTACAGATCCCCCCCTTTTTTTTTTTACTAGACGAGAGAACTACTTTTAAAATTCGGTAGGGTTTGCACAAAGGTACATACAGGCATGTGTCCTAGAGGGGGGATATGAAGGCTCATGCTTTTAATTAATTCTGAGATACCTAAAGCCTGCTCAGATAGCAATGGACTGCTAGGCCCCATCGGAAGCTGCCATAGGAGAAGTCTACCACACAAGACAAGGCACACACTGTGACCCATAATTTACGTGTAAGGACTGAGGACTCTAGCACTGTTTTTTGTGGATGCATTCTCTACCTAAACAGGATTCTGATTTTCAGTACGGTCAGGGTCTCAGAGTTTTGTTTTTGTGTGTGTACCAGAGAGCCTGCCATAGGCTGGAGACATAAATTGTCATAGAACATTGTTGACATGGCACCTTTCAGGAAAAGCAGGCACAGTTGTGGACATATTTGCTGCTGAATGGCAGTCCCTGGAAACAGCAACCGAATCAGTAACTCAACTTTGCAGAAAGAGGAAAATTGCTCTCTAAATGTCCTACCTCACACCACAAAGGTAGAAATTGGAACAAGTTTGATGAGAGGTTAAAGCAGAAAACACAGGAAAAGGATGTCTTCTGTGGCTCCTCTGAGACCCTCCTGCCCCATGAACATTTTTTTACATGCCTTTCTCAGGACAGGGTCTTAAGTACCACAGGATGACCTTGAGTTTACTGTGTAGGTTAGCATGACTCAAATTTCTGATCCTCCTTCCTCTCCCTCCTGAGGGCTAGGATTACAAGCGTGGACCCCCTGGTCTGCTTGAGATGTGAGAATCTTAACCTAGAACTAAGAAAAAGCTACGCAGAAAACCTACCAACTGACCTACATGCCCAAAAGGAAAGCACAAAATGAAAGTGAAGAAAAAAGTCTGAGACTAGTTTTGCAGGAGAGTTAGTGCTAAACAAATATTAGCTATCTGGGATGTTGGTGCAGCCAAGCAGAAAAACGGGCTAGTTTTGTTAAGGTGCTTAAAGATGTCATTCAGGGCTTCCTCTGCCTGACTTCCAAGGTGTCTTTATTTAACACCATCTCAAGAGTTTGAATTTGAGCTCATCACTAATGGTAATGGTTGGTAAATATTAAGGTACTAAACAAATTTAAAGCACTTTGTTCATTTTCATATGTGAGTTACTGCCAAGAAATTTAAGAAAGGTGTTAAATCTAAATAGTCAAAACTCAAAAAGTTTGGTCAAAAACTGGACCTACCTTTTGCAAAACTGTACACTCACTTCTCTTCACATATTAGAGGTTATAATAAAAAACTACAGCATGAGCAAGAGTGGTGGCCAGATTTATCTCCTTTTATAATACGATGATGTATATAAATATTTTTATAAACAAAATATTTATTTGTTTATAGTTTATTTTTTTGTTTATATTTTTTCTTTTCTTTTTTATTTATTTTATTTTTTTATTATTAGTTACATTTTATTAACTCTGTATCCCAGCTGTATCTGCCCCCTCATTCCCTCCCGAACCCTCCCTCCCTCATCTCCTCCCTGCCCCTTTCCAAGTCCACTGATTGGGGAGGACCTCCTCCCCTTTCATCTGATCCTGTTTTATCAGGTATATTCAGAACTGGCTACAAAGTCCTCCTCTGTGGCCTAGCAGGACTGCTCCTCCCTTGGGAGGTGGGGAGGTCAAAGAGCCAGCCACTGAGTTCCTGTTAGAAATAGTCCCTGTTCCCCTTACTATGGGAAACCAGTTGGTTACTAAGCTACCACGGGCTTCATCCGTGCAGAGGTTTTAGGTTATATCCATACATGGTCCTTGGTTGAGTGTCAATCTCAGAAAAAAACCCTGTGCCCAGATATATTTGGACCCTGTGGAGCTCCTATCCTTTCCACATCATACTAACTCCCCCTTCTTTCATATGTTTCCCTGCACTCTGCACTCATGAGTCTTAGTATCTACTTTGATACATATTTATATACATTATGTTTGTGTAATGATATTATATAAATACATGGTAGAAATACAATTTACTAATTATCCATTGATTCTGTTTGCAATTTAATTTAAAAATTAGTCATAATTCTAGCTGCCTTTGTGAAGGTGGGAGGTTTTTTTCTAGCTCCATGATAGTGAGTAATGAGAACACTTTTGAGGTAGTGTGTGATGAGCTGCCCACACACATCAAGAAGATGATGTGGTGGTGGGATTTCCACAAGAAAATCCCCTGTGAGCCTCTGAATATGGCCAAATGCCAGGACAAAAGGTTTGGAGGGACAGTTACTTTGCTCTCTTCTGAAGAAAGATAATAAGATCAATTGGAAAAACTGTCATTCTTGTGCCCCTGTGACAATAGCAATTTCAAAAGGCAAAGCAGTGCTAGCAGCTCCACACATATGAGGCAACCTACTTTGCGTTTTCTTTGCATTATTTCATTTAATAACTTTGGGTAGATGTTTGCATTTATTTCCTTTTTAAATGAATTAACCAAGGTTTAATGAAGTAAAATAATTTACAAAGGCCAGAAACCTAGCCAGGTTAGGAGCTGGCATTCACACCCAGGTTTGTCTAAGTTGGATTCCAAGGCTTTTAGTCACTATTTCTGATAAGACAGAGTGTGTAATTCATTAAATAAGAAGTAAATGTGTGTTCTCAGCAGGAAGTCTGAGCATCTGTCACACATCCTGTGAGAAGCCAGGGGAGTCACTCAAGTCATTCCTCTCTCAGTTACTCAGCAGTGTCAGGGTGGAGCTTGATCTGAAGCCCCAGGATTGCACACGTCCTGCCTCTGTATTGGATACTCAGGACAGGTCCTTTAAAAAAGTCTCTCTCTCTCTCTCTCTCTCTCTCTCTCTCTCTCTCTTTCTTTTTAAGTTTTGGTACAATTGTGCTTTGCATTCACTTGTGCATTGTATTCACTTGAATCTCTGAAAGTATTGGGATTATGTGTTGTATGAGTTTTTTGTACTGAGTGGAAATATATGTCTTATAACTAAACTGAAATAGTTCCTGGCATGAAAACCAATGATTGATGGAACCCAGTGTGATTGGCTTATAACTGTGCTCCTGCATGTCTGCCTTGTGACTTTTCCTATATTAATTCCAAACAGGTTTTACACAGAGCAAGCAGCTCTGCTAAATCATACAAAATAATTCAATATAGTGGATACTTTCACAATATTAAAAATTATGGCATCCGAGTAAGAAGGAGAAAGTCTAGAGAAAATATTTTAAAAATATATTTAGAAATGTACTTATTTTCTTCTTAGCTTTCTTTTAAATATTTAGCTATGCCACTCTTTCGTTCATTCTTCCATTCTTCCTTACTCCTCCTCCTCTTTTTTTTTTTTTTTTGTATATCCTATATAGTCATGCATGGGAGGCAAATGCTCTTCTCCCTGTGCTATAGCCTAAGCCTTTAAGTCAATGGTTCCTTTCTTTTGTTCAAGATTTAGATATTGTTAAGCTTTCCTTTGTAAGTATATTACAGGAGATGGCAAATGACAATTTTCATTTTTTTCTACCAAATTCTTGAGAGACAGATATCACGCAAATAGGTTTAGCAGATGGAGATTAATGTGAGCAAGCACTGGCCCTGGGGTTCAAAACACACACACACACACACACACACACACACACACACACACACTCATACACACACATTCACACATAACACACACATGCACACATACATAGGCACACACACAAACACACACTCATCTAGATACAAAGACTTGTGCAGGTTCACAGTAGGAGGTGGCTGGAGGGCACAAGATTCAGAGTTATGCTAGAAACCTAGCTATGACTGTAGCAACAGACAAGCACTCATCTCCAGGCTGCCCTTGCACTTGGGAAGGATTTATGGTCAAATCTCCAGGTCTTGGTCATTGGGACAGGTCAAAATAAAGCAATTTTGAGTTCCTAGGCCAATTCATATTATGGCAATAGAGGCACAAAGAGAAAGCAGGAAACTGCAGCTTTCAGAACCAGGGCCCAAGGGCAGAGCAAGGCCTCGTGATACTGTATTTGCAGAACATCCGAGGCACCACCGTCCTCTGCCAGGACCTCACCACCACCTAAACTAAAGCTGAGACACTTAACATCAAATAGATGCAGGTACAAAATCACCGTGTTACTCTGTTGCAACTCAGTGGTTTCAGATGCACAGTGATGATAAATCACATTAGCAAAGCCGCTGGTTCTAACAATACATATATACAATAAAAACATACAAATGAACACATTTACTGAGCTCCTAAATTTCTTTTTCAGTTATGTTTTGAATAAGAAACAGATGGCATATTCATGTGGAATAACTGAAAAGAGTTTAATGAAGAGTTTATCTACAAGTGAGTGGGACAGAGTTACAGAAAACCAACTACAGATGGTTGAAGTACTCGGGAGCATAAAAGAGGAGCTGTTTCCATCTCTGAACCTAAACAGAAACCACCCACACAGGGCATACATGGCTGATGTTTCAGACAGCTCATGCCTAGGGAAGTGAGACTTCAAATATTTCATCGTTTGCTTTAAAACGTTCTATAAGCCCATTCATTCCCAAACTGTACCACCTAACTTATCATTACTAGAGTAAGTATCGTCTTCCCAGAATAACAGGTGCTGCAGGCAAGGTAACCAAACAATTGCTCAGTTTTTAGCTGATTTTCATCCCTGCCTTAGATCCACCCAAAAGCTTTACATTACCCCCACATTAAAAAAAAAATCTATCCCAAGAAGAACCGAAAACCATAGACTCATGACTGTTGTCGCTTCACTGAGATGCTAGGAGGACTCAGGAGTATAGCTTCTTAGTTATTTTTCTTTTTTTAAGCTACTTTTATTGTTGTTATGGCAAAATACCTGCCAAGAAGCCACTTAAGGGGGATGGGTTTAATGTGGTTCACAGTTTAAAGGTACAGAGAGTTCGCTATTGTGCAGAAGGCAAAGGGGGTAGGAGCTAATTATTACTGTGGCGGTAGAATCATGGCTGTCTCATACCTGGATGGTTCTGAGAAAAGATAAAGGGAAATGCCAGTGCCTGGGCACATTTACCTTACTTTTTTTTTTCTTTACCCCAGGACTCCTTCTATTCCATAACATTGCCTACACTCAGGGCCTACTTTCTCAGATCACCATTTCTAGAAAAACTCTCATAGGCAGACCTCCAAAGGTGTGACTCCATAATACCTTAGGCAATTGTTAACCTAGCTGAAATGAAGAGTAATCATCACTCTTAACGATTATATTTATGCTAGAAACAGTAAATCCTGATTTGCTTTCTTTTTTAAAATTAATTTATTTATTCTTATTTATTAAAATTTATTTACTTTGTATCCCAGCAGTAGTCCCCTAGAAATCCTGCCCTCACACCCTCTCCTCCTCCCATTCCCCTCCTTGAGTCCTCTTATAGGGGAGGTCCTCCTCCTCTTCCCTCTGATCTTAGCCTATCAGGCCTCATCAGGAATGGATGCATTATCTTCCTCTGTGGCCTGGTAAGGCTACAACCCCCTCAAGGAGGGTCATGATCAAAGAGCCTCTGAGTTCATATCAGAGACAGTCCTTGTTTCCCTTACTAAGGTACCCACATGGAGACTGAGCTGCCATGGGCTACATCTGTGCAGGGATTCTAGGTTATCTCCATGCAAGGTCCTTGATTGGAGAATCAGTCTCAGAAAAGACACCTGTGCCCAGATTTTTTTAGTTCTGTTGCTCTCCTTGTGTAGCTCCTGCCACTCTAGGTCTTTCATCTCTGCCTTTTTTCATAAGATTCCCTGCACTCTGCCCACTGTTGGGCTATGACTCTGAACATCTGCTTCTATACCCTACTGGGTAGAGTCTTTCAGAGGCCCTCTGTGGTATGCTTCTGTCCTGTTTCCTGTTTTCTCCCTCTTGCAATGTCTATCCCGTTTGCTTTTCTGAGGATTGATCATCTTACCCAGGGTCCTCCTTATTAGCTTCTTTAGGTGTACAGATTTTAGTATGTTTATTCTATATTATATGTTTAATATCCACTTATAAGTGAGTATATACCATGTGTGTCTTTCTGCTTCTCAGATACCTCACTCAGGATGATCTTTTCTAGTGCCCACCATTTCCATGCAAATTTCATGATTTTCTTGTTTTTAGTTGTTGAGTAATATTCCATTGCATAAATGTACCACAATTTCTGTATCCATTCCTCAGTTTAGGGATACCTGGGTTGTTTCCAGATTCTGACTATTACGAATAAAACTGCTATGAACATGGTTGAGCAAATATCCTTTTGTAAACTTGAGCATCTTTTGGATATATGCCTAGGAGTGGATTTAGCTGGATTTGAGGCAGCACTATTCCTAATAGTCTGAGAAAGTGCCAGATTAATTTCCAAAGTGGTTGTATAAGTTTGCATTTCCACCAGCAATGGAGGAAGGTTCCCCTTTCTACACATCCTCTCCAGCATGTGTTGTCACTTGAGTTTTTCATCTTGGTCATTCTGATGGGTGTAAGGTGAAATCTTGTTTTGACTTGCATCTCCCTGATGACTAAAGATGTTGAACATTTCTTTAAACCTTTCTCTGCCATTTGATATTCCTCTACTGAGAATTCTTTGTTTAGCTCTGTACTCCATTTTTTAATTGGATTACTTGATTTGTTGCTGTTTAATTTCTTGAGTTCTTTATATATTCTGGATATTAGCCCTCTGTCAGATATAGGGTTGGTGAAGATCCTTTCCCACTCTGTAGGCTGTTGTTTTGTTCTGACAACAGCAGAAGCTTTACAGAAGCTTTTCAGTTTCATGAAGTCCCATTTATTGATTGTTGCACGTAGAGCCTGTGCTGTTGGTGATCTGTTCAGGAAGTTGTCTCTCGTACCAATGAGATCAAGGCTTTACCCCACTTTTTCTTCTAACCAATTTAATGTGTCTGGTTTTATGTTGAGGTCTTTGATCCACTTGGACTTTAGTTTTGTGCAGGGTGATAGATATGGATTTATTTACATTTTTCTGCATGTAGACATCCAGTTAGACCAGCACCATTTGTTGAAGGTCTGGTAGAATTCTGTGCTGAAACCATCTGGCCCTGGTTTTTTTTTTTTTTTTTTTTTTTGGAAGGGAGAATTTTGATGACTGCTTCTATTTTCTTGGAGGATATCAGAGTATTTAATTTATTTACTTGATCTTGGTTTAATTTTGGGAAATGGAATCTATGAAGAAATTGTCCATTGCATTTAGCTTTTTCAAATTTTGTGATATATAGGCTTTTGTAGTACAACCTAATGGTTGCTTGGATTTTCTCAGTGTCTATTATGTCTCCTTTTTCGTTACTGATTTGCTGATTTGGATAGTTTCTCTCTGTCTTTTAGTTAATTTTCCTAAGAGTTTGTCTCTCTTGTTGATTTTCTCAAAAAACCAGCTCTTGGTTTCATTGATTCTATTAATTGTTTTCTTTGTTTCTAATTCATTGATTTCAGCTCTGAGTTTGATTATTTCTAATGGTCTACTCTTGGATGTGTCTGCTTCTTTTCTTTTCTAAGTGTGCCATTATGTTGCTTGTATGAGATATCTCAGACTTCTTTCTGGAGCCACTTAGTACTACAAACTTTCTCCTTAGTACTGCCTTCATTGTGTCCCATAAATTTGGGTAAGTTGTGCTTTCATTTTCACTGAATTTTAGGAAGTCTCTTTTTTTTTTCATTTCTTCTTTGACCCAGTTATTATTGAGTAGAGAGTTGTTTAGTTTCCATATGTATGTAGGCTTTTTGTTATTTCTATTGTTGTTGAGGTCTAGCTTTAAGCCATGGTGGTCTGATAGGATACAAGGGATTATTTTGATATTCTTGTATCTGTTGAGGCATGCTTTGTGCCCAACTCTATGATCAATTTTTGAGAAAATTCCCTGAGGTGCTGAGAAGAAGGTGTTCTCTTTTGAGTTTGGGTAAAAAGTTCTGTAGACATCTATTAAGTCCATTTGATTTAGGACCTCTGTAAGTGGCGTTATTTCCCTGTCTTGATGATCTGTACCCTGGTAGAGTGGAATGTTAAAGTCTCCCACTCTTAAGGTGTTGGGATCGATGTGTGATTTAAGCTTTAATAATGTTTCATTTACAAATGCATGTGCTATTGTATTTGGGGCATTCATGTTCAGGATTGTGATGTCCTCCTGGTGGATTTTTCCTCTGATGAGAATAAAATGCCCCTCCTCATATTCTTTGATTAATTTTGGTTGAAAATCTATTTTATTAGATACTAGGATAGCTACTCCAGCTTGTTTTCTGGATACATTTGCTTGAAAAACCATTTTTCTATCACTTTACTCTGAAGTAATATTTATCTTTGTTGCAGAGGTGTGTTTCTAAGATGCAGCAGAATGTTGAATCCTGTTTCTGCAACCATTCCTTAGTTTGTGTCTTTTTATTGGAGAGTTGAATCTGTTGATGTTGATAAATAATAGTGAACAATGAATGTTAGTTCCTTTTATGGTGGGTTTGGTGGTGTTTCTGTATTTCTATGCTTATTTTCTTTAAAAATTTTTTTGTTGTGAAGTTATCTATATCCTGTGTTTTCTTGGGTGTAGTTGATTTCGATGGGTTGGAGTTTCCCTTCTACTATCTTCTGTAGGGCTGGATTGCTGTGCAGATACTGTTTAAGTTCAGTTTTGTCATGGAATATTTTGTTTTCTCCATCTATGTTGATTGAAAGCTTTGCTGGGTATAGTAGTCTTGGTTGGCATCTGTGGTCCCTTAAAGTCTGCATGGCATCTGCCCAGGCCCTTCTGGCTTTCATAGTTTCTGGTGATAGGTCTACCTTTATATGTTTACTTGGCTTTTTTTCCCTTGATGCTTTTAACATTTTTTTTTCTTTTTTTCTGTAGATTTAGTGTTTTGATTATTATGTGACATGAGGAGTTTCTTTTCTAGTCTAGTCTATTTGGTGTTCTGTAGGCCTCTTGTAGGTTTATGAACATCTCTTTCTTTAAGTTGAGAAAAATTTCTTCTACGATTTTCTTGAAAATATTTTCCGGACCTTGGAGCTTGGAATCTTCCTTTTCATCTATTCTTATTATTCTTAGATTTCATCTTTTCACAACATTCTTGATTTCTTGAATGTTTTGTGTTTGGAACTCTTCCGATTTTTTTTTTCTTTGAGAGATGTATCAGTTATCAGTTTCTGCAATTGTATCTTCATTGCTTGTGATTCTGTCTTCCATCTCTTGTATTCTGTTGGTGATGCTTATCTTTTTGGTTCCTGATCTCGGCTTTGCCTTGTCAATAGAATATTTTAATAACATTTTCCAGAGCCAGCATTTGAAAATGCAGTTACTATAAATTAGGATATACGAGTAAGCATAAAAAGACCACCCAGGAGATGTTGCAGCTGTCAGGTGGTAAGGGCTCTGAGAAAAACTCACCTCTTCCCTCGTGTCTCCACTGTGTTCTGCCTTTGCCTATTTCCACCCAGAGTCTCTAGCTGTGGAAACTCTATCCACAGCCATTTAATTATGATCATAAAAACAGGTCAACACACTTCAAAGTGGTGCAACCTGTGTTCTTAAAATGTTAGGTCTTTGAAATTTAACCTAAGGAAAAACAAATGGATTTTCTAGAAGTATACTGCAGTGATATTTTAAAACTGGATTGAAGATTTTAAATAAGTTGAAAATTGTTCATAGTGAGAATTACTGTGGAAAATCCCTAAATTGCCCATAAATACAGTGTATAAGGTACTTAGTAAATGCCTCTGTACAGTAATGTGAATAACTTGATAACACACACAGCATGCAATTCTATACAAAGACTGTAATCAGCAAGTAAATAATTGGAGGGTTTTTGCATCACTTCTACAATTTTGTGGAAGTTTCAAATTGCCGGCTATAACATTATCATTATTTCTACATTAGATTTAGTAATTCTCCCAATTTTGGTCAGTTTCTCTAAGACTTTCCAGCCATAGCGTTATAAAAATTGTGATCATGAAATGGATCCCGATGAAAGAAATCTCATGACTATGTTTTTTTTTTTTTAACGCTATCTATTTTTTTTTTTAATGGTAGACATACAAAGCTTTTTAAAAAAATAGTTTAAGTGTAGATTGCATACATTTTTACTTGGTACTTTTGTGTGTATTTCCTAAAAGTATTTTCTTACTCAGTGACAGCCCAGTTATTAAAGTGAGATTGCTTTATCCATATTTCTGGCTCACCAGCTATCTTACAGTAGAGAATGTGGTCCAGGGGAGGGGTTTCCCTTAGTTATCCCATTTCTCCATATTGTCTTGTGTCTTTCCCCTTTAATTTAGGACAGTTCCTTAGTGGTTTGTTGCCTTCCCTTGTTGTGATGGTTTGGAAGCCAGGTGTGCTACAGATTAACTCTCACCTGATGAATATTATGTATATTATATTATGAAGATAATAGAACTCAGACCAAGAATGTATTATTTGTGTTTTCAAAGGACTGACCTTGTGTGCTTCTGTAAGGGCTATATGATGTGTAGGTCAGCCTGAATGAAATGAACCATTGTTTGCTGAACACAATGCTTAATTTTGCCACAGTATAAAAAAAAATCTGAATTTTTATTATTACAATTTATGTAGAGATATTTTGCATTAGGTTAAAAATTTGCTTCTCATCAACACCTCTTCCCCATTAATTCATCAATTTCTTCTTGGGGAATCACTACCCAGTTCTTGCTTCATTAGGCATAAACATTTTAATATTTGGGATGGATGTGAGAGACAATTGAAAGCCTTAGGTTTGTTTTAATATTTAGCCAACCCTATTGAGTTCATGTAAATCCTTTTTTTCTTTTTGTTCCTTTTTTTAAATTTATTTTTATGATTAGTTACATTTTATTAACGCTGTATCCCAGCTGTATCCTGCTCCCTCATTCCCTCCCAAACCCACCCTCTTTCCCTCATCTTCTCCTTGTCCCTTTCCAACTCCACTGATAGGAGAGGACCTCCTTCCCTTTCATCTGACCCTGTTTTATCAGGTATCTTCATGACTGGCTGAAAAGTCCTCCTCTGTGGCCTAGCAGGGCTGCTCCTCCCTTGGGGGGTGGGGAGTTCAAAATGCCCACCATTGAGTTCCTGTCAGAAATAGTCCCTGTTCCCCTTCCTAGGGAAAACCACTTGGTTACTGAGCTACCACGGGCTACATCCGAGCAGAGGTTCCAGGTTATATCCATACATGGTCCTTGGTTGGAGAAACAATCTCATATAAGACCCCTGTGTCCAGATATATTTGGTCCTTGTGAAGCTCCTATCCTCTCCAGGTCATATTAACTTCCTCTTCTTTCATATGATTCCCTGCACTCTGCTAAAGGTTGGGTTATGAGTCTCAGTATCTGCTTTGATACACTGCTAGGTAGAGTCTTTCAGAGGCTCTCTGTAGTAGGCTCCTGTCCTGTTACTTTTTTCTCCTACATCCAATGTCCATCCCATTTGTCTTTCTGAGTGAGGATTGATCATCTTACCCCAGGTCTTCTTTCTTGTTTATCTTCTTTAGGTGTATAGATTTCATTATGTTTATCATATCTTACAAGTTTAAATAAGCGAGTATGTACCATGTGTGTCTTTCTCATTGTTCCTTTTTTTTAAAAAATTTATTCTTTATATAACCTGATTAAAGCCCCCTCCCTCAACCCTCCCCCAGTCCCACTCTCTCTTCCTCTTTTCCCTCTATTCTCTTACCCTAGTCCACTGAAAGAGGGAGTTCTCCTCCTCTGCCATCTTCCCATAGCTTATCAACTGCATCACCAGGGTCAAGAGATCAAAGAGCAGGCAGAGACTAGAAAAGATCATCTTGAGTGAGGTAACCCAGAAACAGAAAGTTTTGTATGGTATACACTCACTTATAAGCAGCTATTAGCAGTATAATACAGGCTAGCCATACTAAAAGCTACAGACCTAAAGAAACTAAGAAACAAGGAGGACCCTAGGGAGGATGCTTAAACCTCATTCAGAATGGCAAACAGGATAGACACCAGAAGTGGCAGAAGAGAGGGCACAGGATAGGAGCCTACTATTAAAGGGTCCTCTGAAAGGCTCCACCAAACAGAGGATTGAAACAGATGCTGAGACTCAAGGCCAAACTTTGGGCAAAGCACAGGGAGTCTTATTGAAAAAGGGGGAAGATGGAAGAAAATAGAGGGGACAGGAGCCCACAAAGAGACTAACAAAGCTAAAAATTCTGAGCCCAGGGTTTCCTGCAGAGACTGATACAGCAAGCAAGTACCATTACCATGCATGGAGAGGACCTAGACTCCCTGCTCAGATGTAGCCCATGGGCAGCTCAGTCAGCATGTGGGTTTCTGAGTAAGGGGAGCAGGGGCAGTCATTTAAATTAACTGTGAGTCTATGAAACTTTATTACAAAAAGCCAAAGGACAGGTGATGACTTCCTCTTTTAATGAACAGAGCTGAAATATTATTTTAAGTTATATTCATGTAGAAATACCAGCATGAAACTTGGAAGAATGTGAAACAGAGGTACAAATACATGTAAAATGACAAATAGCATACTTTTGTAAGAGGAGAGAAATGGTTTTCATTAAAAGGGGATATCCCCAAGGTAGTGTAATTGTGTGAGTTGGTGGACTGTCAAATCTTCAAATGTGATCATGACCCCTTGGCAGGTGACTGAGTTTAATTTTAGAGTATGTAAACCTTGCCAACTGCATTCTACTTTGACTCTCATCTTGCATCTTGATACCATTGGAATCATCAAACTAATTTTATGTTCATCTCTGGGTTCTAAATGACCTCAGGATCCTCTGGGAACCTGAGAGAAGAAATTTTTGTCGCCATCTGTCTTATTCTCCTGTGTGTGTGCGGTCTCATCTTCTCTGTAATGAGACCATGGTAGGGATGTGCTCAGGAGTATTTGATTCATAGGAAGGAAACTGAAAATGGAAGTTAACGTTCTGTGTGTTATTTTACTCCTTCAGGAGAGCCTGTGCCTTCATTTCCAGGTGGTGGCTGATGATCGTCTTTGGAGTTTTAGATATTAACAGAGTTACAGTGTCACTTCTGTTTGAGATGTGACACTCTTACTGCTCTTACTTCCTAGCACATAAGTGTATGCAGCCATGGTCATGCCCCAGCAGGTTTGGAAGCAAGACCCAACAGACAAGTGCTGAGAAGAGGAGGTGGCTGAAACGGAAATCCATTAGGAAATTCCAAAGCTTATTTTTCTTCTTCTTCAGTAGCACAGTGTGTAGTCTAGGCACTATGTGGAATATTTTTAGAAGTCTCTTCCAACTGGGGAAAGAAGACTTGCCAGAACCAACCTGGAATAATGAGAATATTTTAGTTTAAATAACAAAGTAAAATAAAAGACACTGCCAAGTAGAGTGGAAGGAAGAAAACGGAGAGTCTAGTTCTTTCTTCCTGTTATAACATGGTCAGTCAAAATTTCCCTCTTCAATTCATCTTATTTTAATTTTCCTAATGAGTGAAGTACTTTGTTTAGGGTGAAGAATTATAAATCAATAGTGAATTACTTAAGCAGGAAATGCAAATCAATAGTAGCTTCCTACTGCAGGAACTTTCTAGTCTGAACTATTAGCAATATGCTGTTTGTTTTTAGAAAATGTGGCTTTTATAAGTCATAGGTTGTAGTAATGCTATTTGCACATCAAGACATTACATAATAAATTTATCTCAAGGTGTAGTCTGTTTGATGTGGATACTGTATGAGAATAAACAACCAAATCAGAATAGCACTCAAAAAAAGGCAATTTCCTGTACTAATTAATATATAACACTTGCTTTAATCCAAATGTCCTAGATTTTCAGTTAGTAAATCTTTAATGAGAATCCATGCATATAACATTATTGTAGAAGAACTTTAAATGGCTTTTGAATTGAAAAAATTAATATTATTTCATTTTTTTTATTTTGTTAGCTTTCTGTGACAAGAAGACAGTAATGCTGAGCCAGGAAAATGAAATTGTTTAGCAACTGCTATCTTGCTTAAAGAAAACACTTTCTCCTGAAAAGGGGCCTCTACACTTATGTTCCTGAGACACCTACCCAAAACCTTGTTCAGCATACAGTGAATTCCTTATGCAGGAATTCAAAACTTGCTTTGGTTTTGTTCAATACTTGGTAAATTACCTTTCCTGTGCTATGTGCAAATGTTTGCTCTCACATTTCTCTTAAATCTCTGTTTCTCTGGCAATATTAACACGGAACTGAGCTGCACCATCTAAAATACTTATCCAGGAGTACTCAGTGTGTCTTGGGAAGAGTGTCTTTGCTCAACTGGGCATTATAACATGCAACTTGTGGACCTTCAGCCGAAGTCAGCAGTGAATCTACTGAGAGCTGTGTCATAAGTGCCCGAGCCCCTCTTTCTTCTACTAACTACGTAACACTGACTTGGCCTGCATGTGTTCAAGTTGGATTTTAACCCATCCAGCTATCACAATTTAGACTACTAACTTCTCACTTTCACAAGCCCACAATCCTGCATATAATTTTATGTCTTTAAAGATGGCTCTTAAAATCTGTAAGCTTAATGCCCACCTAAAACAGGGATGGTTTCTATCCTAATTAGTGCAATCTAACATCCCTGCTTCTTGGGAAACTTGTTTGCAAAAGATAGAGAATCACTCTTGAAAGTCACTAAAAATTCTGAAGCTTTACCATTACATGAAGTATAACTTTCCTTCATGTTTCATTAATTTTTACAACCCATAGGGAAATGGATCCTTTGTTCAGACTTTCACTAAAGCTATAACGAGGTGCCACTGATTAGCAATAGTTAGTACCTTAAAGAGGAAGTGCCCAGGAGAACTGGAAACTTGAGGGGTTTTTAGGTAGAATTTTACCTGTCATAACCCCCTTGAACAGACAAAGGGTCTTCGTAATGAAAAGATAATTGCTGAAATGAAAATTGTAGGTTTTGTACATTAGGGACTTTCTGCATTAAAATAGCATACTTCCTCTCTGGTGCTTGGACGGCAGTTGGAAGTTTTGTGGCCTAGCATTTGGGTCATTTGATTTCTTTTTCCGTATTATTTACTCTGACATGTTTAAATGTTTCACCTTTTAGATACGCGAATTGTACTATAAAAAGTTTATTACTCAAAAAGCACATATTATTAAGAGATAAAAACTTTCACCTTTGTTTTGGGTTGCAGCTGCCCGGCTCTCAGGAGTCACATCATATGGCTCAAGCTGCCTGTTTGCTTTCTTAGTGTAAAGTACTGAAAATACTGTCCTGAAGTTGTTACAGTATTACTTTACTCTCTATTCAGCTACAGTTTTATATATTCTAAAGGAAGAACTTGGAAAAACAGGGTGGCATCTAGTTAAAGCTTTTCTTTAACTGTAAGGAATTAGCAATTAATATAGAATTAAAATAACTTTATTGGATGTGATTTATTTTTTGTTCTCAATGACCACATCATACATAAAAATAAGAAGACCAATACTGTATTCAGAACTGCAACTACCTATTATACACGTGTGGTTGGTTCTCCCTCTCTTTTTGGGCCAATTCTAAAGAAGGTCTTCAACTGCTTTAGTAATGTGTGTATGTATGTATGCATGCATATGTGCATGCATGTATATCTATGCACACAAATTTCTACACATGTATAATTTTATATACATAATTTTAGGTTTATAATTTCTCATGTATACAATTTCATACATAGATATATACATAAACATATTTATAGATCTGAATATGTATATATGTATATATAAATATATATGTATAAGAAATTACATATATAATATATATAGATATATGTGTATATATACATATATAAGAGAAATTAACCAAGGATACTGTTAGTTTGTCACAAAGAATCCAAATCAATGGAGAAAAACATTTACCTGACTCTAGTTAACATAAATTTGGCTTAGAGAGACTGTATGTGGCCAAATAAAGAATGCTTGGTGTTAAGAAATCACTAAAGGAACAACAAGGCAGTTATATATATAGTGGGTTTTTTTTTTTCTTTTTTCTTTTGCAAAAGAATAAAGGCTACACCTAAGGATCTGGCAGAGAATGTAAAAGTATGAAATTTAGTAGCTCAACACACTGATTCCATACATGATACATCAGATAGAGGGCCCTAGGAAGCGTGAAGGTAGTGGAGTGGAATACTGCTGTCATGGTCTATGTCAGGGTTCCTGCACCGGAAGACTAGTGTGGGGCACTCGTCGGCCACACTGGGTCAGTCTTGACTCATTCCAAATTAACTCTTCACACAGGGATGTCAAACTGACAAATTCTAAGTACACCTTTCCCTATTTAAATATAAAAATATCTCCCATTGCCCTCCTGAGAAAAATCTAAAGGCTCTAAAATGAGTCAAGAAATTTTCTGGCATTGCCTGTTTCTCCTCCCATTCTCTATATTCCAATACACCACACTACTCTACTTACAAAGCATGACTCTGCTCTGCTTCATAGTTTTCCATTATTTCTATCACAACACTTTCACCTTGGAAATTTTTCCTTGTCCTTCAAGTCTTAACTGCAATGGTTCTGCTTTTATGAAACTTGTCTTATTCTTTCTCCCAGTAGAGTTGATCCCCACTGTCCGAGTACATTCTCAAATTATATTAGTATTGTACGTTGCTGCAATTTTATTTTACATGACTACCTCTTGTACTAGAAATATCACCTCATTGTGGATAGATTCCATGTATTATTCATTAACACTAATGTTTAATATTACATTTGGCCCATTTGGGCTCTCAATGCTTTATAGAATGAATAACAAGACAGGTTTTCAATTACTCTTGAGGACAGGCTTAAGGTGTGCTATAAAATAAATACAGTAAGATCTGGTTACAAAAAAATAGAAGAGAAACTCACAATGTGGCCAACATCAGCAAAATATCTTGCTAAAATTTTCAGGCAAATGGTGGGAACTAGAAAAGATCTTCCTGAGTGAGGTATCCCAGAAGCAGAAAGACACACCTGGTATACAGTCACTTATAAGTAGATATTAGAAATATAATATAGGATAAACATACTAAAATATGTACACCTAAAGAAGCTACACAAGAAGGAGGACCCTGGGAAAGATGCTCAAGCCTCATTCAGAAAGCAAATGGGATAAACATCGGAAGAGGGAGAAAACAGTGAACAGGACAGGAACCTACCACAGAAGGCCTCTGAAAGACTCTACCCAGAAAGGTATTAAAGCAGATGCTAAGACTCATAGCCAAATTTTGGGCAGAGTGTAGGAAACCTTACGAAAGAAGGGGAAGATAGTAAGACCTGGAGAGGAAAGGAGCTCCACAAGGAGAGCAACAGAACTAAAATATCTGAGCCCAGGATTCTTTTCTGAGACTGATACTCCATAACTTCTAGGCTATGGAGATAACTTAGAACTCCTGCACAGATGTAGCCCATGGCAGCTCAGTCTCCAAGTGAGTTCCCTAGTAATGGGAACAGGGATTGTCTCTGACATGAACTCAGTGGCGACCTGATAGGCTAGGGTCAGAGGGAAGGGGAGGAGTACCTCCCCTATCAGTGGATTTGGGGAGGAGCATGGGAGGAGAAGAGAGAGGGAGGACGGGATTTGCAGGGAATAAGGGAGGGGGCTAGAACTAGGATACAAAGCGAATAAATTGTAATAAATTTTAAAAATTAAAAAAATAAAAAAGAATGTTTTCCAAGTCTTTCTTCAAGGTAGAAAGATGCTTCCTTTTCAATATTGAAGAAGAATAAGCTAAGCCATGATATATAAGGATAAAAGCTAAAGATAAAGGTAAAAGGATGGCTATCCAGTCTTCAGCACTGGTAACTTTCCTTATCTTAGAGAAGCTGTAGACAGCTCCTGACCTCATTCAGGACACAGTATCAAATTTAACTTCATCGAATCTCTACTTCCTCAGTTCTACAGTAAGAATAATAATAAAAATTGTAGAGAGATGGAGAGAATCTCTTACAATTTTGCAGCATTAATGTGCTAAGGTAGTTCCCAAGAAATGTTCACTATGTCTTGCACGTCTGCCAGCTGTGGTGGCTGGTGCTCATTGTCAATGTCAACTAGATTGGATTTAGAATCACAACAGAATGCTGGGCATGTTTATGGCAGCATTTCGAAAAAGTTTTAACTAAGGTGAGAGAATCCACCCTGAATATGGGCAGGGTTATTTCATGGCCTAGGATTTTCTTATGGGCTAGGATTCTCAGACTGAATAAAAACTAGAATACAAGTCGAGCTTCAGCATGCGTCTCTCCTGCTCTGGACTCCAGACACAGTGTGAAGAATGATCTCATGCCCTGACAACCATGCCTTGGCACCCATGGTATGCTGTGTCTCTTCTAAACTGTGAGCCAAAAGAAGTTCCTCTCTCCTTACGGTGCTTTTTGTGGGGCATTTAGTCACAGCGATGAGGAGAGGCACTAATAAATAGACCCGCGGCCACTTACTATTTTTTGAGCCTTGAGGTTTGTTTGTTTGTTTGTTTTCTGAGAAGTAAAACTCAGGACAGAAGTAAAAATGTGCATCAAAACTTGTACACAAAGCAAAACTTTAAATGTTGAGTGTCAGCACTACGAATGATGATGAAGTCACCTAGACATACATTTAAAATGTCAGGCAAAAACATACAAGTGGATTCTCTACTATTACGGTTTATTTTAAATGTGAGCAGTAACTTCAAAGGTATAGACAAAAAAAATGATAAAAAGATAACAAACCTCTCAGAAATCACCAGAAAACTGATTTATCCCTAGAACAATCCTACAGTTCTTAAATTGAACAGGTGAGGTTTTGCATTGACTGTGGAAAACTGCTGTGATGTGGACCACTTTAAACACATTATTTTTGTGTGTGTGTTTTTTTAATGAAATAAAGATATGTTTCTCTGAATGAATTAACACTTTTTTCACCACATTTATACTCATTCTGTGTTTGAGTCCAGGGTTGATCAGAGAAACCCAAACTTTTAATACTTGTATCAGTATCCTGAGGCATTTACTGAGATTCTTGGACTTAAAAAGTTGTAGGATGAGGTGAAACTATTATGTAAGGTTGTTTTCTTTGGCTCTGGTGGTAGGGACAGAAATCCACAGGATGCTGAGCAGGATGGATGTCAAATGACTGAAGCCAGAACAAATAGGACCTTCAAGGCTGGCTGGAGCTTATGAAGGCAGACTAAAATCTATGGTAGTCCCCAGCTGCATTCTTGATTGACTGTAGGATATTCTTCAGGGAACATAGTATCATTCATCATCAGTTGAAAGCTGTACCTAGCACAGAAGCCAGCACTGATGGATGAGTGTCTGTTTGTGGGCACTGTAGGTGAGGAGATGCCACTCCCATGGGGAGACAACAATAACCAGCCATGTCTATAAAGCTGTAGCTCAGAAAGCTGCAGCTCTCTGTCTGCTTTGAGCTTCTGAAGGCAAAAAGAATGTGGCTGTTTCATGTTGACCAAGAACAATCCAGGTCATGAGCTGGTAACTTAATTCCTCCAATTGAACATCATAGACACACATCTTACCTACAACATTCTGAACGGTTGTTTAATATTCCTACTATTTACTTTTTAATGTTTAACATAATCTTCTCATACTTCCTCCAGATTTATCAAATCTCTATACCAAAATTGACTCTATTTGCTATTCAATAGATAAATGACTCTGCCTCGATGTATCAATTTGCCATGGTGATGTTTAATTTATCTGTTTCATGATGAATTCCCTCAACTAGTAATCACACTCAACCCCCTGTCCAGCAGTGACTTGTTTAAAATGAATTCTGGTTTAAAGGATTTTCCCTGTTATTCTGAAATGCTGTGCTTTTTTGTTTGTTTGTTTTTTTTCTTAATTTATATTGCAAATTTGTCTTTCATTTTGCAAATGTAGACAGATCTGTATTATCCACCAAATCTCAGATGGATTACTGAGATATGGACTGCATACTGGAAAATGAATTTACTGTTTAAAATGGAAGCAATTCGCTAAGGTTCTGCTTTGAAAAAATATAGAAAATCATTTCATTATTATACTTTTTCTTTATTAAATATTTTATACAGATTTAGTAAAGCTTTGCATTAAACAGTGGCTCCAATATGAAGATTTCTAAACTAAAGTTAAAAGTTTATATCTAACCAACACACCATATTGTTAGTCCAAATTCTCTTTGCTTATACATGACAGGAGAAGGAGACAAACACAGAGCATCCCCATGAAGAGTTGATAGGATGAGGGCCCAAGAAGGTAGATCTCCAAGCCTTAAAATAAGCATGATGCCACAATATACCTGTCCAGTGACTACTTGTGACCTCCCATCTTGCTGCTTCCTAGACTACTCTGTAATACTAGAGTTTTCTGCAAATATTACAAAACTGATGGCCAGCTATTGGTGTGAAAATGGCATGACTTTCTCTAGCCTTGACAGATGCCCCTCCAGAAGAATAAATGTCGAGAAGAAATTTTCGAAGCTCTGAAAGAATAAAGATGTTATTAATTAGTTTCCAATTTTGGTGACAAAATTAATTTAGTCCCAAAATTTTATTGTGGATACTCTCACTATAATATGAACAGTAGAATGTTTTCTGAGGTTGTTCATTTCATCATTATTTGATGAGTACCTACTAGGTGCCAAATATTGAAAAGAGGAGGAGACATATTTCTTTTCAACCCTCCCTCTTTCACAACTTCTTTTCAGTAGTCTCACTCTGTATCACACAATGGCCTCAAACTTATGTCAGTCTTCCTGCTTCTGTCTCCCAATTGCTAGAATTACTAGCACGAGACACCACCATGGCTTGAATTACTTAACCTTATGAAGCAGGTATTTTAATAATCTGATCATCTGTGAATTATTTTTCATATGAAAGTTGATCCAATTCCATTTTAATTTTTAAAACTCATTGTATGTTTCCCTATTTTTGTTTCATACCCTTCACTTATACTTATACTTTCACTTATACTTATACTATGTCTCACTTATACTTTCTTATAAGTGAGACATAGAAAATGGAACAATAGCTCAATCCTCACTCACTTGTATGGACAAAGGAACTCAGTTTTTCTTTCTTTGATACTCAAAGGACCATATAGTAACTTTTGAATTTCTCCCATTGAACTAAGTTGATTTGGGGAATTTTGCTGCAGCATTGAAATTGCCTGGTAGTTTGCTTGACCCCAAATGTCTTCATTTGCTGGTACACTCTAAAGTTTTAGCACACCTTCAATACATCTACTATATTTTACTGCTCTAATATTGGTTTCAAAACGTATAAATTTAACATGGCATTCATTCCTAGAGTACATTGCTTTTTACAGTCTTTTATTAGTTATTATTTAGTAGGCAATAAATTAGAAAAGTGATGGTATTGCTAAATTTTAATATAAAAAGTACTTACACACCTTTTTGATGCTGGAATAGAATACCCGAGCTATAGTTTGTTAAGAGCAAAAATGTATTTGGCTCCCAGTTCTGGAGACTAGCTGGTCTAAGAGCATGACCCAGCAACTGTTGCCAGCGTTCCTGCTGCATCACTCAAGAGCTAGAAGTTCAATAGTGAAGGTGAGAGACAAAGAGACTGGGTGAAGAGAAGCTAAACTCATCTTATTAAGAACGCGTCTCCAGTGGAAGATGAAATCATTTCCCACGCAATTACTTAAAATTTTTACCTTTTGATTTGCTCAGTCATAATGTGACATGATAACCTGGGGAGGCTCCCTTTTTTTTTTTTTTAGTTTTTTATTAATTACACTTTATTCATTTTGTATCCCCCCATAAGCCCCTCCCTCCTCTCCTCCCAATCCCACCCTACCTCCCCTTTCTGCATGCATGCCACTCCCCAAGACCACTGATAGGGGAGGTTCTCCTCTCCTTTCTGATCTTAGTCTATCAGTTCTCATCAAAAGTGGCTGCATTGCCCTCTACTGTGGCCTGGTAAGGCTGCTCCCCCCTCAGGGGGAAGTGATCAATGAGCAGGCCAATCAGATTATGTCAGAGGCAGTCCCTCTTCCCATTACTATGTAACCCACTTGTTTGCTCTCCTTGTGGAGTTCCCGTCCCCTCCAGCTCTTACTATTTCCCACTTATTACATAAAATTCCATTCACTCTGCCCGCTAGTTGGCCATCAGGCTCAGCATCTGCTTTGACAGTCTATACTGCAGAGGCTTTCAGAGGCCCTCTGTGGCAGGTTCCAAGGTTGTTTCCTGTTTTCTTCTGGCTTTCGGAGGCCCTCTGTAGCAGGTTCCTAAGTTGTTTCCAGTTTTCTTTGGAAATCAATCTGGCGCTTTCTCAGACAACTAGGAATAGTGCTTCCTCAAGATGCAGCCATACCACTCCTAGGCATATACCCAAAAGAGGCTCAAGTACACAAAAAGGACATTTGCTCAACCATGTTTGTAGCAGCGTTATTTGTAATAGCCAGAAGCTGGAAACAGCCCAGATGCCCCTCAACTGAAGAATGGATGCAGAAACTGTGGTACATCTATACAATGGAGTATTACTCAGCAATGAAAAATAAGGAAATCATGAAATTTGCAGGTAAATGGTGGGACCTGGAAAGGATCATCCTGAGTGAGTTGTCCCAGAAGCAAAAAGACACACATGGTATATACTCACTCATATAACCATACAACATAGAATAAACCCACTAAAATCTGTACATCTAAACAAACTAAGCAAAAGAGAGGACCCTAACTAAAATGTTCAATCCCCATCCTGAAAGGCAAAGAGGATGGACATCAGAAGAAAAAGAAAACAGGAAACAACCTGGGGAGGCTCCCTTTATCTGAGGAATAGGGGAGGGGGAAAGGGGAAAGAGAGTGGGAGGGTGGACCAGGAGGAAAGGAGGGAGGGGTTGCAATAGGGATGTAAAGACAATAAATAATTTTTAAAAGGTTCTACCTCTCAACTCTTTTTTCATTGGGAATTAAGATCACAGCCCATGGGCTCAGAATGTGGCTCAGCAATGAAGAAAGTTTGAGGAACACAAACCCCAGCACAGAATGAAAAAAAAAAAAAAAAGATTAAAAGTCAATGAATCAATCAGTCAATCAAACAAACAAACAAAACATTTATTTTATATCTTGTATTATCAAAACCAGACCCTTAGTGAATCACATCTACACTGATGCAGTCATGGAGTAGAAAGTTAGTATACTTTGTATCTAACAGTCCTTATGGTGAATTCTACTCCACCATTTTAGTAGTCACATAACTATGATATTTATTTGGTATTGAATAAAACAAATTTTACCATATATAGAAAATGATTTAAAAAATACAACTCTTCAGGTTGAAAGAAATGAAATAGATTAAATGTCAGTGTCCTTCCCCACCCTAAATTGTGTTGAAACCGTAATCCCAGTATGTTACAGTAAGCAGAAATGGGCATGTGGGTTATGAAGGTGGGGAGTCTCACAGTGTGGGATTAACATTTTTACAAGGAGAAGCATCACATAAACAACTGTTTTCTGGGTCCCTGAACATTGTGTGAGGGGTAGAGCTTCATTTTAGGAGATTCTAGTCTCCAGAATTATGAGTAATAAATGTTTCTTGTTAAAGATGCTGTCTTAGTTTCCATTGCTATTGCTGTGACAAAATGTCCTGACAAATACAACTTAAAGGAGGAAGGGTTTATTTAATTCACAATTCCAGATTCCAGTCCATCACTGGATGGAATTCATTGTGGCAAGAATTTGAAATAGGTAGTTATATTACATCCACAGAAAGGAACAGAAAACAATGAATGAATGAAAGAAGGAACAAGTGCACACTACTGTTCAGCTTGTTTTCATCACTCTTAAAGAATCCAGATTCTCTGGCTAAGAGCAAAAACTCAAGCAGCAACACATGCTGGAGAGGATGTGGAGACAGGGGAACCCTCCTCCACTGCTGGTGGGAATGTAAACTCCTACAGCCACTCTGGAAATCAATCTGGCTCTTTCTCAGACAATTAGGAATAGTGCTTCCTAAAGATCCAGCTATACCACTCTTAGGCATAAAACCCAAAGATGCTCAAGTATACAAAAAGGACATTTGCTCAACCATGTTTGTATCAGCTTTATTTGTAATAGCCAGAAGCTGGAAACAACCCAGATGCACCTCAACTGAGAAATGGATAGAGAAATTTTGGTAGATCTACACAATAGAATATTACTCAGAAAAACAAACAAACAAACAAAACAACAACAACAACAAAAAAAAAACAAACAAACAAGGAAATCCGTGAAATTTTCAGGCAAATTGTAGGAACTGGAAAAGATCATCCTGAGTGAGGTATCCCAGAAGCAGAAAGACACACAGGGTATGTACTTACTTATGAGTGGATATTAGACATATAATATAGGATAAACATATTAAAATCTGTACACCTTAGGAAACTAATCAAGAAGGAGGACTCTGGCTAAGATGCTTAATCCCCATTCAGAAAAGCAAAGAGGATGGACATCAAAAGAAGAAGAAAACAGGGAACAGGACAGGAGCCTGGCACAGAGGGCTTCTGAAAGGCTCTACCCTGCAGGTTGTCAAAACAAATGCTGAGACTTATGGCCAACCTTTGGAAAGAGTGCAGAGAATCTTATGAAAGAAGTGGGAAATAATAAGACCTGGAGAGAACAGGAGCTGCACAAGGAAAGCAACAGAACCCAAATATCTGTGCACAGGGGTCTTTTCTAAGACTGATACTCCAACCAAGGACCATTCATGGATGTAACCTAGAACTCCTGCACAGATGTAGTCTGTGGCAGTTCAGTGTCCAAGTAGGTTCCACAGTAATGGGAACAGAAACTGTCTCTGACATGAACTGATTGGCCTGACCTTTGATCATTTCCCCCTGAGAGGGGAGCAGCCATACCAGGAAACAGAGGAAGACAATGCAGCCACTCCTAATGAATCCTGATAGACTAGAATCAAGGGGAAGGGGAAGAAGACCTCCCCTAGCAGTGGACTTGGGGAGGGGCATGGGTGGAGAAGGTGGAAGGAGGGTAGGATTTAGAGGGGAGGAGGGAGGGAGCTACAGGGGGGAATACAAAGTGAATAAATTATAATTAATAAAAGTTTTTTTTTTTTTAAAAAAAAGAATGTAAATTCTTTGCCAGAACACAGTGAACCACAACGGGAAACATCTTCCCACATCAATTAAGGTAAGCAACATAATTTCCCATAGACGTGCTCATAGGCCAATCTAATCTAGACAAATTTTGATTGAGATTGCCTTCTCAGGTTCTATACTGTTCCATGTTGACAGTACTAACCATCAAAGATGTCCAGACCTCAGTGCTTTGTTGTAGCAGACTGAGAAGGCAGGACATATATTGAGATGATTCAATAATCCTACTACCACACTTGGATGAAATGGAAAACAGATTCAATATCAGACATCAATTTTTTTGTGCTCCCTGCCCCATTGCACATCATCAATCCTGACATATTAGTTATGCTCATAGCCTTGTAATTGAGATTCAGTTGATGCCTACATTATGCCAGAAGAGAGGATCAACTACGAACAATCCTTAAATATTTAATCCTGTTAAAAATGGTGATTGAGTGGCATTTTTTTGTTAAGAGTGGATCTTGCTCATTTGACACAAGTTTGAGTAAGAGAAACCTAATGAGCCTTTTCACATCAAAAGGATATCTCTATCATAAAACACAATTTGTTTGTGAAGAGTTGATTGTCTTTACGCTTTCTTGGCCCAACTTTGAAATGATGATTCATTAATGGGAAATATAATCAGAGCAGTGAGATAATTCTTTCTTTCTTTCTTTCTTTCTTTCTTTCTTTCTTTCTTTCTTTCTTTCTTTCT
>NW_026596079.1:22584362-22673906 GCF_907164565.1 Psammomys obesus | reverse complement strand
TCTTTCTTTCTTTCTTTCTTTCTTTCTTTCTTTCTTTCTTTCTTTCTCTCTTCCTTTCTCTCTTTATTATTTATTACAATTTATTCACTTTGTATCCCTGCTGTATCCCCCCTCCCTCTTCTCCTCTCAGTCCTACCCTTCCTCCCTCTTTTCCCCCTATGGCCCTTCCCTAGTCCACTGTTTCATTCTTTAAATCATGGAAGTTCTAAAACTTCTTTAGGAAGACATGGGCAGATGCTGAAATAAAAACGATGATTAAAAAAAAAATGTGCTTTTGGATTAATTTAGATATATCACATGCTTTTGAATAATGTACGTGTCCTTGTCCTTCCAGATGAATTTGTTAATTCATTTGGTGGAATCTGATCTGCATAGATCATCCTTAAAGAAGAGAAATAGGATCATTTGCAAGGGATACAATGAAGATCTGAGGCTCACATTTGTTTTACTCTCTGGTAATAAACTGCTGCAACCGGGAAAAATGTCCCATCTTTATTTCCTAGAGTTAGCTCGCTATTCACCTGCCTAATGCTGATTTACTGTGGGTGTAGGAGGAAAAAGAAGAGTGGAAAATGTTCTCATGAAAAGCTAAAGTTTAGAGAGATAAAAGGGGAAATTAGGTTTTGTGAGATAGGCATCAGCTTCTGAAGATGGTTAGGAAAGCTATTTCTTCAGAGAGCTGCTCTTTCATTATATGCGACTCTGCAGGCTAGAGATGGGGGAGGGAAATCTTCATTGCCTCCTCCGATTTTGGCTTCAACCAAGAACTCATGGTTTATTGGTCTGAGAAAGGAGTGGTATTAGATAATAAGGATAACACTAATCTCTAAAGCCAGGGCTTTCTTCTGTAAGCACTCATTGACTGAATACAAGATCAGCGACAAAAGGAACTCAGGTAATGCTCTCACACACTAACTCACATTTACAAATATTTTCTTGGTTGTTTGCTATCTATCTGGAAGTAAATTTAGTATTAAATATGAAGGAAGAGTGTCTTCATTCTATTTTATGTATTTCATAGTGTCATAAGAGAATTCAAATATATGTCCAATAGAAATCAGTGGCTTAGAACTATGTCTGACCTGATAAAACAGTGTCAGATAGAAGGGGAGGAGGTCCTCCCCTATCAGTGGACTTGGAAAGGGGAATGGGAAGAGATGAGGGAGGGAGGGGTAGGATTGGAAAGGAATGAGGGAGGAGGCTACAGCTGGGATACAAAGTGAATAAAGTGTAATTAATATAAAAAATAAAAATTTAATTAAAAAAGAACTATGTCTGAGATCAAATTTCTTTTTTATTAATTAATTTATTTTTATTTTAGTTTATTTACTTTACATCCCAAAGATGCCCCTTCCTTCTCTCTTCCTCATTCCACCTCTTCCCCTCCTTCTTCTTCCCTTTCCCCACATCAACTTTTCCAACACTTTAAGTCACATCAGGATTGAGCATAGGCAAGGCCTTCCCTGAGGCCAGGCAAGGCAGCTGTGCCAGGGGGAAATGATCTAAAAGCAAGCAATAGAGTCCATGTTAGAAACAGCTTCTCCATATGAAGATGAATACCAAGCCATTCATCAGCCCCATATGTTCAAGAGGCCTAGGTCCAGACCATGAATGCTCCTTAGTTGATGTCTCAGTCTCTTTAAGCCCTCATGGGACTGAGTTAACTCTCTCTGTTAGTCTTCTTGTGAGGTTTCTGTTCCCTCCACAACCTTCCATCTTTTCTCCAGCACTTCCACAGGATCCCTGGAGCTCTGCCCCATGCTTGACTATAAGTCCCAGCATCTGTATCAATCCACTGATGGCTAGAGCCTCCCAGAGAACAGTCAAGTTAGGCTCCTGTCTGCAAGCAGAGCAGAGCATCATTAATAGTGTCAGATGCTGGCTCTCTACCTTGGGGTGGGTCTCAGGTTGTGCCAATTATTAGTTGGACATTCCCTCAGTCTCTGTTCTCCCTTTATTCCTGCACTTCTTGTAGGCAGGGCAATTTTGGGATCACAAGTTTTGTTGGTGGGTTGTTGTTCATTCCCTTCCTTCCACTAGTCCTGCCTGTCTAGGAGATGGTCACTTCAGTCTTCATGTCTCCCCCGTCCCTTGTTAGGAATCTCAGCTAGAGTTGCATCCATGTCTTCCCAGGAACCTAACCTGTTGCAGGCCTTCATCTTGACAAAGAGATGCCCCCCTTCTCCTCAGTTTTCCTTCTTGTTCCCAGCCCTTTCACCTCCCACCCCTGTTCTTCCCACATCTGATCTCTACCTTTGTTTCCCTCCTTATTCCATCTCCTTGTTCCTTCTCTTCATCCACTTCTGTTTTCTATTATATTTTCCCTTCTGAGTGACATTCTAACACCCTCCCTTGAACTCTCCTTTTTACTTAGCTTCTGTGGATCTGTGGACTGTAGTGTGGTTATCCTGTACTATATAGGTCTAGTATCCACTTATGAGTGAGTACATACTATGTGTGTCTTTCTGGGTCTGGGTTACCTCCTCAGAATGATCTTTTTTAGTTCTAATTTGTAATACATTTACACGACGAAGTACTACTTAGCTATTAAAAACAAATCATGAGATTTGCAGGCAAATGGATGGAGATCAAACTTCTTTTTTAAAATTATTTTTATTTTTATTAATTACAGTGTATTCACTTTGTATCCCCCCTGTATCTCCCTCCTTTCTCCCCTCCCAATCCCACCCTCCCTTTTCACCCCTGTCCCTCTCCCAGTCCACTGATAAGGGAGGTCCTCTTCCCCTTCCCTCTGATCCTAATCTATCAGGTCTCATCAGGAGTGATTGCATTGTCTTCTTCTGAGGCCTGGTAAGGCTACTTCCCCCTCAGGGGGAGGTGATCAAAGAGCAGGTCAATCAGTTCCTGTCAAAGACAGTCCCTGTCCCCATTACTGAGTTAGGTATCCCAGAAGCAGAAAGACACACAGGGTATATACTTACTCATAAGTAGATGTTAAACATTTAATATAGGACAAACATACTAAAATATGTACACCTAAGGAAGCTAATCAGGAAGGAGGACTCTGGCTAAGATGCTCAATCCCCATTCAGAAAGGCAAAGAGGATGGACATTGGAGGAGGGAGAAAACAGGAAACAGGATAGGAGCCTACCACAGAGGGCCTCTGAAAGGCTCTACCCTGCAGGATATGGAGGCAGATGCTGAGACTCATAATCAAACTTTGGACAGAGTGCAGGGAATCTTATGAAAGAAGAGGGAGAAAGTAAGACCTGGAGAGAACAGGAGCTCCACAAGGAGAGGAACAGATCCAAAATGTCTGGGCCCAGGGGTCTTTTCTGAAACTGATACTCCAGCTAAGAACCACTCATGGAGATGGAGTGGAACCCCTACACAGAGGTCAAATTTCTTAAAAGCACAGCTGGAACTGGAAGATTTGAAACAATGGGTTTGATGATGAAGAACTTTTAAGAGAAACTTGTAAAGGAAGCAGATTAGGATGGAAGAAACCAAACAAAAATATGGATTGAGCTAGATCCCACCTCAGTTTCATTTCCAGGGGAAGGTCTAGACTGTGAACACATTGCCGTTCTTACCCTCTTCAGTCAAGAGTTTAGGCCATCATGCCCTTAAATTAATTGTTCATTGAAAAATACCCTCTTAGTGATTTCTGGGCTCCCATTGCTCAAAGATAACTCTGAGAAAGATAACTCTCTGAGAATGTTAAGCAGACAGCCTCACACAGCTAGGAGATATGTTCACTGGCTCAGTGAAAGGTAACATGATTGGGAGGAGAATATTAATTAGAATTATCTAGATCAGGTCATCTGGTGGCAATGTTTGTAGAGGGCTATGCTGAGTCTAAAGGAAGACCCAGCACATTGTGAGTAGCCTCGTTTCTTTAGGCAAGCATTCTTGAACAGTATTAGGGTTTATAAATCAAGCTTAGTGGACTCATGCGAGTAAGGATTGTGTGTAGTGTCTATTCCATAACCCTGGATTGCATCTCAATGGGAACAGGGGAACTCACTTTTAATCTTCTCCTTCCCTCATTTTATCTCTTGCTCTCGTGCAAACATATGTATACAAACATTCACATACACACACGTGTATATAGAATATTTATGTGTATCTTCATGCTATCTATCTCTAGCAACAACAATTTTTTTGCAAATGAAGTTCTAATTATGGAGTAAGATCTGATATTAAGAAAAGAGGACACGTTTTATTTTAGAAGAAAAGACTTTTTTGAGCTACACTCATGGTGATAGTTTTTTGTTTGGACCCAGAAAGGAATCTGTAAATATGAGTCAAATAGTTGTTGAAAGGTACAAATAGATTTATGCTTATTAGTGGATTTGGCCTGTCATTGAGGTTTGTTTTCATAAAGTGTTTTTCCAAAGGTGTCCCACAATATCCAGTTATATTTTCATTTTGATTTGACAGTTAATGAAACACAGCGTTGCCTGACAGTTTATAGTTCCTCTAGAGGAATTGGGTAACCTTGATCTAGGAACATCTCTAATTGGTTCCAGCTTTCAATTTCTTGTAATATACTCCTTCAGAGCTTATTTAATTCTGGTTAGTAATAAATTAAAGTCATGTTTCAGGGTGCTTATCTGATTCACTGCCCACTCAAATACCCACATTTTAAGATTGCAGTGAAATGAGGCAAGGTTTCTTTGGAAGTATTCCTCAATATCTGTTTCTATGGTTTCCTTATTATTTTTAAATACCAGATTATAGCACTTGGCTTAAAGGTTGAGGAAGTGAGTAGTCAGTTATTTAATTATGTTTCTAACTTATTACTTGAGATGGTTGTATTTCACATTTTTCTCTAATGGTCTTACCAATGTCTTCTCATAATGCATTTTTAATCATTAGCTTTAAATGTGTTATATTTGAAAACAAAAGAAGGAAAAGAAAACTTTCTGTGACCCTCATGATTATCTTCTATATTTCCTTGTTTTTTCTTTTTATGTGAACATCTTTTTTTATTTTAATTTTAAGTTTTATATTAATTACAGTTTATTCACTTTGTATCCTAACTGAAGCCTCCTCCCTCATTCCATCCTAATCCCACCCTCCCTTCTTTATCTCCTCCCATGCCCTTCTCCAAGTACACTGATAGAAGAGGTCCTCCTCTCCTTCCATTTGACCCTAGCCTATCAGATCTCATCAGGAATGGATGCAATGCCTTCCTCTGTGGCCTGGTAAGGCTGCTCCCCATCGAAGGTGGGAGGTGATCAAAGAGCCAGCTACTGAGTTCATGTCAGAAATAGTTCCTGTTCCCATTACTAGGTAGCCACTTGAAGACTGAGCTGCCATGGGCTACATCTGGACAGGGGGTTCTAGGTTATCCCCATCATGGTCCTTGATTAGAATATCAGGCTCAGAAAAGACCAATGGGCCCAGATTTCTTGGTTCTGTTGCTCTCCTTGTGGAGCTCCTGTCCCATTCAGGTCTTTCTATCTCCCACTTCTTTCATAAGATTCCCTGCACTTTGTCCAAAGTTTGGCTATGAGCCTCAGCATTTGCTTTGATACCCTACTGGGTAGAGTCTTTCAGAAGCCCTCTGTGGTAGGCTCCTGTCCTGTTTCCTCTTTTCTCCCTCTTCTGATGTCCATCCTATTTGTTTTTCTGAGTGAGGATTGATCATCTTACCCTGAGTCCTTCTTCTTGCTTAGCTTCTTTAGGTGCACAGATTTTAGTATGTTAATCCTATATTATATATCTAATATCCTTTTATAAGTGAGTATATACCATGTGTGTCTTTCTGCTTCAGGGATACCTCACTCAGGATGATCTTTTCTAGTTCCCACCATTTGCCTGCAAATGTCAAGATTTCCTTGTTCTTAATTGCTGACTAGTATTCCATTATATAAATGTACCACAGTTTCTGTATTCATTCCTCATTTGAGGGTCATCTGGTTTGTTTCCAGGTTCTGGCTGTTATGAATAAAGCTGATTTGAACATGGCTGAACAAATGTCCTTGAGCATATTTTGGATATATGCCCAGGAGTGGTATAGCTGGATCTTGAGGAAGCACTATTTCTAACTGTCTGAGAAGGCCCCAGCTTGATTTCCAAAGTGTTTGTACAAGTTTACATTCCCACTAGCATTGGAGTAGGGTTTCCTTTCCCCACTATTGTCACTAGAGTTTTTGATTTTAGCCATTCTGATGAGTGTAAGGTGAAATCTCAGGGTCCTTTTGATTTGTATTTACCCGATGACTAAGGATGCTGAACATTTCTTTAACTTGTTTCTACATGTGACATTCAAGTTGAAGAACACAGTTGTTCTTTGTAAGATTCATGTTTATCCCACATTTTTTATACTTTGGCCTATAGATAGCCGTAGAAAGAAATTCCTTATGAAGAGAAATGTAGAGGGATAAACAAACAAATTCTCAGTTTCTTTCTCTTACCTCCCTCCTTCCCTTATTCCCTTCCCCCTTATTCTGTCCCTCCCATGTACTTCATATGATAATATGGCCTGATTAAAATTATAACTGGAGCTTGATTTTAAAAGGACTTACTCTTGCAAACATGACTCAGAGATCTATGCAGATTAGAAGGTGGAAAGATTCTAAGACCCAGTGGGGATCGATGACTCAAAGGAAGCAGTGTCTTCCAGACACAACAGGATTGATGCGCATATAAACTTACAGAGATGTCACAACACACAAAAGACAGATTCAATCAGGATGGAGTCCCAGCATTGAGAGGAGGAAGTAGACACAGGAACAAAAGAATTCATGAGGTTTTACTTAAATATTAAAAAGACAAACAGATTTAGAAAAATATTCCTGTATTTGAATAAAGTTTGTCCTATCATTTACATGTTTCTGATAAGAATGAGTAATGTTTTTCAAAGCTGTTCATCTATAGAAAAAGTAAGAAGTTTGAAGTGAGCATTTGAGTAATTTATGAGAGAGGGTAGAAAGGTAGAAAGAACCTTATGAAGAATTTCATGGTTGGCCTAATTATGCATTAAGGAAAACCCTGATTGACCTAATTAGATATCTGCTTATGTCCATTTTATTAGCATTGTTTAGCTCCAGCTCTGTGGCTTCTCAGAAACCAATTATTCCTTTGTTGCTCCTATTAGATAAAATCAGGATAAGCCTTTAACTGTCCTGCCTGGGTTTTTGTTTGTTTTGTTTTGTTTTGTTTCTTTTTTCCCCTCTCTACATTGTGATTTGGAATAGAAGAAAACAAACATTTTAAATTTTTAATTTTTTCCCCTCTGGTTAATAATGTTATCCTACAGTCTTTATCCAGTGCTAGTCTTGTTATTTAGAGATTCACAGCAATACACAAATCTTCCTTCACCACATTCTCTTCTTCCACTCTCTTTATGGTTTGAATAAAGCTAATCATGACCCTTCCCTGATCTCCTCACCGACACGACACCAATCCTCTGAAGTGGCCACAAAGCCATTACCCAGAACATCTGATTCTGCCAGAATAAACACAAGAACTGAAGATGAGCCGATCCATAGAAATCCCCGCCCTCCTATCCAGACTATTATGGATTGAGGCTTCTGGATTTTAATTTATGAGTATGTACAATCTAAACAGCCAAATAGAAAGACATTTTCTTCCTTCTATTTGATATATAAAAGACCTTCTGTGCTTTCTACATAATCTAGTTAGTGTTTCTACAATAATTGAGAGTTAGGTATGGCTATCAACCCCATTTTGCACATGAGAAGCTGAGACTTTGAAATGTCAAGTAGCCTTGTGAGGATCATAGGCTAATTATAATGACTGGTAGTCAGCTTTGAACTGAGTTTCCTCATCTGGAGCTCCCTAACCACTGTATAGCATCTGTAGCTTTCAAGTGAGCCAAGGGAAATTCCACATTCTACTCGAAACTTGTATGTTGTAATGGGAGAATGAAGGAAAAGTACTTACAGAAGAAGGCTATACAACCAGTTCTGATGAGACCTGCTAGGCTAGGGTCAGATAAAAGGGGAAGAGGACTTCCTCTATCAGTGGAATAGGAGAGGGACATAGGGGAAGAAGAGGGTGGCATTGGGAGGAGACCAGGGAGGAGGCCACAACGTAGATACAATTTGAATAAACTCTAACAAATGATAATAATATTTTTTTCAGATATAAAGGAGCTTTATGTGTAGGAGGGCCTGTCACTAACTGGAGAGCAACATAAACATCTTGAGCAGTAATGCAATGAAGTCGGTTACTGCTCTGCTAGACTGAATTCTGGATAAATACCAATCAACTCAAATCTGCAACTTTTGAGACAGTCTCGGGACATCATGTAGCCCTTATAGTAGGGCCTCATGCTGGGTAGAACAAAGTAATAAGCTTACTTGGTACCTTGTTGTCTGATGTGTTCATGTAATCATTTATACATCTTTCTATTTTTTTCTGATACAGCAGCACACAGTGACCTATTTCAGTTAAAAAGAAAACAAAGAATTCATAACAGAGTAAATTTGGTGATTGTCCTGTTTAGTTGTGATTGTCACAACTGAAGGAAGCCTCTCTAATTCTTAGTCTTATTACCTTTATTTCATTACATACAAATTTGATTCTCAAAGTTTTTGTTTGATACCTTACTTGGGAATACAACAGCTTTAAAAATAGCAACCTTCTCTCTTTCCCTGACAGACAGCATGAGACTCCTACAATGACTTTAAAAGAAGCCATATTTAAATGACTTTATGCTGCCATTGAAGGAAATGTAAGAATCACAGGCACATGGGCTCCAACTCAAGTCACCTTCTCACCTGATAAATAGTACCTTGCAAATTTTATACTTTTCTGAACTGAAGTGTCTCTGACTATCACACTGGAATGACTGTTGTGAAGTTCAAATGGTTTTGTGTGTATAAAGTACACCCAACTGTTCTCTATGTTCTTTCTATAATTTCCTAACTAAAATTTTGTTAAATTGAAATTATATTTATTTTCAGGACAGATTATTCATTGACAAAAAAAATATGTGGACAAATGGTTGGCATATACAAGTGGTTTTCTCTGACCAAAATCCACTTCACCCGTCAGTTCTTCTCCTAGCCCCCACCCCACCACTTTCATCCCCTATTTCCTGTTCTTGGCTCTATTTCAGTCCACTGAGTGTACACTGTATGTGTACACACACAGTGACTCCTGTGTGTGCACGTGTGCAGGATTATCTACTAAAGCATGCGGGTCTTCTCAGCAACCATGTCCCTGAAGAAAGCTGAGTCTCCTTTGCCCAGGAGCTGCAAACTGCTAAGGGCTCCCCAGGACTGCACGGTTCCTCCCCTATCCATGCTGTTGTTTGGACTGGCTTGATTTTGTGCAGGTCTCATGCAGGCAGTCACAGCCATCATGTATTCATGTGGCCAACATCCCCGTCATGTCTGGAAGATACTGTTTAGATGCAGGCATCCGCTCCATCTGATTCTTCCAGCCTTTTTGTTTCTTCTTCCATGATGATACCTGTGCTTTGAAGGGAGAGAATCTGATACAACGTCTTACTTGGAACTTAGCACTCCACTGTCGCTTATTCTCTGTACACTGACCCGTTGTTGGTCTCTACATTAATAATCAAATACTGAAAAGAAGTTTCTCTAATAAGGGTTGAGAGATTCACTGATATGTATAAAGACTGTTATATTGTTTATTATTCACTGCATATGTGAAAAATTACATTCTTAACTCAAAATCTATCACTTTGCCAGGAAAGACATAATCATAGCTCTATTGTATTTTGCTGAAGGTACCACACAGTTTGGCTGTAAGACATAGAGAAATCAACCTTGAACCAAAAAAAAAAAATTACTTAATTCATGTTGGTTAGCTTCAACAGGGCTATGCCAGGTAAGATGTGCTCACTGGCACAATAGTGACACAACTGTTTGGGGGCAAGTAACCACGTTCTGATTGGATTTGAATCCAGTTCAGTGGGAAGGAATTTCTTGACTAGTACGGTAATCCTGGCCAACATAACTGGAGAGAATATAAGCCTTAAAGTTGAACCTGCTTTTGTTAAAATAGCAATGCTACATGGTCGTGTTATCAAATTACCTTCTAAATGTTTATACTCATAGACTTGGACTGCTCAACATTGGTCAGAAAAGCTTATTTTTGCAGTGGGAAATAATCATTGCAGAGATATGTATCTGGTCGAGTGCAGAAAATTAGAAACTGAGTTTTCAGGCTGAAATCAAACAGCTTATCAATCTTTTTTCACCTGGCCAATGATCAAGAAACATGGAGGAAGAGGAAGTAGATAGAGCATAAGAGCAGGTGGAAGGGAAGAAATGCTGTAAAATGCTGTCTTCTAGACATAATATGAACTTGTTAACACACAACAGCTACGCTTACCTGCATATGACCTGCAAAAGATAAAGCCAGCCAAAATTCTGGCACAAACAAAAGAGGTACTCTCTAGGCCCTACCTCTTACTAAAGAGCATAGGAAGGCATGATAGTTTGAATGCAAATGACCACCGTAGGTCCAGTGGGAGGGGCATTATTGGAAGTGACTTCTTGTTGGAGAGGGAGCATCACTGAGGTGGTCTTTGTGGACTCAGATGTTCAGGTCAGGCCCACCATTTCTTCAGGCTGCCTGCTGATCCAGGTATAGAACCCTCAGCTACCTTTCCAGCACCATGTTTGCCTGTGTGCCGTAGTGAGATTTGGACGAAACCTATGAACTGTAAGCTAGCACCAACTAAACACCTTCCTTTATGAGTTGCTGTGGTCATGCTGTCTCTTCACAGCAACTGAAACCCTAAGACAGCAGGTAGATGCTGGGGAGTAGAACTGTATTTTAGAATGTTGCCACTGGTAGGTTTTATATATTCTATTCGAGTGGATGCCCTACACCCATGGACAAATGAGCAGCGCCAACTGAACATACAAACTTATCAAAAATATGAAGGGTGATGTGTTAGGAGGGATGTAGAAGGGTAGGGTGGGTAGTAGAGGGAGATATTTTCATATTTCATTGTACATATTTTGAAAGTCTCAGGCATAAATAAATCAAACCAGAAAGTACAACACAGTGCCATACGTTTTATAATGAAACTTATCAAAATGTATAGATAGGATAACATAGTTATATACTCACAGTGGCTTAGTTAATATTTCATAGAATGACACATATAGCAAGAAAAAAAGCAGTTGTCTTATTTGTGCTGTGGAAAAAGTGATTTGGGAATTAAATATTTACTCATTTATGACATGCATTTGTGTTACATTGGGCTCATGCTTTCTAGTTGACAGCCTGGTCATACAGAAACCTAAATTTTGCTGAAAACTCGTTTTCTACTCTAAGTCCATTCTATTTTCATTTATCCTGGAATAATGAATAATGCAGTGTTCAATTATTTCTTTCTTTTCTTTTTTTCTTCTATACTGGCAACAGAATTTGCTTTTGAATAATATCCACTTGCAGCCCACTGTAACAGATATGGCTTGTGGTTCTGGTCAAAAGGCATAAACTTTCCAACCCACCCTGTGATTGTCTTAGCTGTCAATGTCAGGCATTGCTTTCAATGACCTCAGCCATCCCTGCCAGGCAAGCAGTGAGACAGTTTTATTCCCAGTATCTTAACTCTATGTCTCTTGCTGAATATGGCTCTATTTTCCATTTGTTGGCCTGGAACATCCTCCCAGATTAGAAAGAAAGGATTTCTTGGCCTCTTATGAGCACAGTTCTGTTGGTGGTGAGTAATAACAGCATGGGTGCTGACATTTTATAGTCAATTTAATTTCTACTTTCAGGAATAAGTTTCTTCATTACATTTGTAAACAGTAGCAGAGTGGCCTTTGGTAAAAGTTAGAACATGAACAGAACTAGCAAGGATAATTGAAATCCACACACTTAAATCTAATTCTATATTGTTAATTTTCAAAGTGGTATTAAGCTCATACTATATGAAAAGCAGTATATGGATGCATACATGTTGAATTAAGTGTGTCAAGATCTGTTATTTAGATTAGTCTATGTACATTTAATGTAATCTCAATTTTATGCTGCTGTGAAATTCCGCTAGTCATGGTTAATGTCAATTTCCTTCTTGTCCTGTTGTTAGCCATGAAGTTTTAAAGACTTACATTTTTGGAATATATTTGTTTAAGTCAAATCTAATTTAATGTTGGAAATATCCTGTTAAATTTCCAAGAGAAAGTCAAAGAAACTAGAGAATGATGCTTGCAGTTTAGCCAGGCTATCTTCCCCACAGGGCCAATTTTAAGTTGACTGTATGGTAGAACAGCCTACTTCAACTTTTCATGACTCTTGACCTGTGATATTCTCCCTCTACTGTTATTATTTGCCACTGTGTGTACAATTGTCTGGTGACTTACTTGCAACCACTATAATTAAGAAAGGAAATGGGGTACCTCTTTGGTGATTGGGGTATGCAAGAACAAAACTTCCATCTTTCTAGATTCTCTCTATGGCTTTCTGTTTTTAGACACTGGTGAACCAAACTGCCGTGTGGCAAAGAATGGAGGCATACTTTTTATCAATAGACAGAGAGGAAATGGCCTTGGACAAACTAAATTTGACCACAGCCCATGAGTTTGGAAGCAGTTCTTTTTCTATTCAAGGCTTCAGAGGAGATTATAGACTGGTCAAGTCTATGAAGGTGGTGCATGAAAGACTTGGATGAAGAAAGCCTGGCTAAGCTATGTCTGCATTTCCGGATCATGGAAATCATGAGAGAGAAGATGCACCTGCCTTTAACCTGACTAGAGTCTGGTAATTTGCAACACAGCAGTAGATAACCGATAGTATTAGATAGCCCTCAAACCTTTGTTTGAAGTCTCATCTGGCCCTACCCTAGTTTAGTTACAAAACATCTCTACCTCACCATTTTTTGAGTTTACTCTTGGTCAGAGTGCCACTAAATAGTAAAATCATGACTAGAATAAGGAAGTATAAAGACTGGTCCCAGATTGTTAATGTCATTGTCCCAGGCCAAACACCAGAGAAGATGATGGTCAAATGACAGACTAAGGGCAGGTCTTGATGCTTATTTTACACTTAACCCTTTTGACATTTAGATATATTTTTATTTGTAATATGAGAATAGTAAAAGTAGACAGCCTCTGTTGATATCTATACTGAATTGAATATTATCATTTATCTTTAATATTGGTCATTGTAATAAATCTTAATTTCTGTTCTCAAAATTTCCATGATAGAGATTTAATGAAAAATCTTAGAATAAATAACACACACACACACACACACACACACACACACACACACACACACACACCAAATAGAGCAAAGAAGGTACATGGAAGGGGTTGGAAAAAGAAAAAGAATGGAAAAAAAAACACCACATTTTCAACCATGTACAGGATGCAAGGTTATTTCACATAATATATAAGGAACTTTGACATATACATAGCAAAATTTTAAAAATCATCTTAAATTAATAAATTTTGTGTAAACACTGGAATAGGTATTTCTCTAATGAAGAAACACAAACGGCCAAAATGCCTATGAAAGAGTGGTTGTATTGCTAGATTATCAGTCCTGTGCAAGAATGTCTGAAACACTCTGAAAGGAGAGAAGACAAATTTGACCTCCATTTCAGAGTTTTCCGGCCATGGTCGCTTGTCTTTCTAACTGAGGCTTTGGTCTATCTTGAACATATCATGGTAACTAGTATACAGCTGAAGGCTGAAGAGGTCTGTTTACCACATGACAGGCAGTACAGTAAGGAAAGAAAAGGGGTGAAAAGAAAGAAGGGAGGGAGAAATGGAGAGAGACAGTGAGAGAGAAGGAAGGGGAAGTGGGAGGGAAGAAAGGAGAGAGGGAGAAAGGGAGAGAGGGAGAGAGGAAGGGAGGGAGGGTAGAAGAAAGGGAAGGAGGGAGGGAGGGAGCTAGGGAAGATTCAAAGGCACACCTGCAATCTTCCCCTGGGCCCTACCTCCCAGAGCTTCTCCTAGCAGGCAACAGTGTCAGAAACTGGTGGCTAGCCAAGCCTTCAACACATGGCTTCAGGGAACACTTAAGATTCAAACCATAAAAGTGCTCAGCACCACAAATAATCAAAATAATGCAAATTAAAAATCACAATGACATATCACTTCACACTTATTAGGAAAGTTAATTACATTAAAAAAAAAAAAAAAACAACTCTGCAGACTGTGGATGCAATTGAGTTGATACAGAGCTTCCCCTGCATGCTCAAAGCCCTGGTTTGGATCCTCATTCCTTGATCTACCAGATGAAGGCAGCACAGAAGTATAATTCCAGAACCTGGAAGGTTAAGGCTGGAGAATCAGAAATTCAAGGCCATCCTCAGCTAAATAACAAGTTTAAGTCCAGACTTGTCTACATCACAAATCCCCCCCCCCAATACATAGATACACACACACACACACACACACACACACACCTGAGAGGTATAATACAACCTAAGAAATAGTAATAGTACTTAAGACACTCAAAAGATTAAAAGTAGGACTAGCATGTAATCAAACAAACCTACCTTCAAGCATTTACATGAGGAATTGAAACAGGATATTCTGATATTAGCCCTCCTGTTCTCAATGAATGCTATTCATAATACTGAGATGTATATGAAATCTAAATGCCACAATGAAACTACTATATAGATGTTTTGAGATAGTATTCAGCTTTATAGAAGAAAGAAGTCCTTGCACATACAACAGTTTGGATAACCCCAGAGATGTGAAATATGAAGCTCATAGAAGAATGAATTCTGTAGAACTCAATTTGTTCAAAGCAGAGCATAGGTTAGTACTGTGGTCTCTACCTTCCTCATGTCGTGATCCTCTCATAAAGTTTCCCATGTTGTGGTGAATCTCAATCATAAAACTATTTCCATTGCAACTTCATGAGTGTAATTGTGCTACTGATATGAAATGTAATATAAATATCTGTGTTTTCCAATGGTCATAGGGAACCACTGTGAAAGGGCTGTTCCACCCTCAAAAGAGTCACAACCCATACATTGAGAACTACTGTGGTTGCCAGAATCTGGGAGGGAGGAAAGGGTGAGTAGAGATGCTATAGAGGGCGTGAAATTTCAACTGGGCAAATCAGGTTACTGCTAGAATCCGGTTACATAACAGTGAACCTGCAGTTAACAATAGTATATATATATTTTTTAATTTAATTTTATTTTATTAATTACACTTTATTCACTTTGTATCCCCCCATAAACCCCTCCCTCTTCCCCTCCCAGTCCCACTCTCCCTCTCCCTTCTTCACACATGTCCCTCCCCAAGTCCACTGATAGGGGAGGTCCTCCTCTCCTTCCTTTTGATCTTAGTCTATCAGATCACATCAGAAGTGGCTGAATTGTCTTCTTCTGTGGCCTGGTAAGGCTGCTCCACCCTCAGGGGGAAGTGATCAAAGAGCAGATCAATTAGATTATGTCAGAGGCAGTCCTTCTTCCCATTACTATGTAACCCACTTGGACGCTAAACTGCCATGGACTACATCTGTGCAGGGGTTCTAGGTTATCTCCATACCTGGTGCTTGGTTGGAGTATGAGTCTCTGGGAAGACTTTTTAACCTTAAATTTTTTATTTTTATTAATTACAGTTTATTCATTTTGTATCCCAGCTGTAGCCCGCTCTCCCATCCCCTCACAATCTCACCCTCCCTCCCTCTTCATCTCCTTTACCCCTCCCCCAGTCCAATGATAAGGTAGGTCCTCCTCCCATTCCATCTGACCCCAGTCTATCAGGTCTCATTAGGAATGGCTTCTTTGTCTTCTTCTGTGGACTGGTAAGGATGCTCCCCCCTCAGGTGGAGATGATCAAAAAGCCAGCCACTGAGTTCATGTCAGAGAGATGGTCCCCTGTTCTTATTATTGGGGAACCCTCTTAGACACTAAGCTGCCATGTGCTACTTAAGTGCAGGGGTTATAAGATATCTCCATGCATGGTCCTTGTTTAGAGTATCAGTCTCAGAAAAGACTCCTGTGCCCAGATTTTTTGTTCTGTTGTTCTCCTTATGGCGCTCCTGTGCCCTCTAGGTCTTTCTATCTCCCCATTCTTTCATAACATTCCCTACACTCTGCCCAAAATTTGACTATGAATCTCAGGGTACGTTTTGATACCCTGATGGGTAAAGTCTTTCAGAGGCCTTCTGTGATAGGCTCCTGTCCTCTTCCCTGTTTTCTTCCTCTTCCGATGTCCATCTCGTTCCCTGGGAACTTAAATAAAATATGTAGTTGACTTGCTGTATAATGCTTTCCTCTAGACAATAAATCAATAAAACAGAGAAGGAAAATCTTCCTACTTTCCCGATCTTTTTTCCAATGGAAACTTTTTCATATGCGGACTCATTCATGTTATCTTTTCCTGTGTAATGATCATTCATATCATTTCCCTGTGGCTTTATATCACACATAGTGTACATAAAGGTATCATACCAATCTTACATTACTGCCAAATAGAGTTTTTCAATTTCTTACTTACATCTGAATGATAAGTGTTCTTTCATGCGCTGCAATTTCATATTGAAACCTTTATAAAAGATTATATTAGTATACTCTGAGTTGTTGTAAGAAGGATTTGCTTTGATTTTTCCCAAAAATTCTGTTGAAATACAACATAGAACTAAGTCTTTTAAAAACAAATGCTATGGACTGAGTATTTACATCCCCTTAACACTTAAATGTTATCATCCTAACCAGCTGATGTGATGGCAACAGGATGAATTAGGCACTTGGTAGGTGCCTACTAATCAGCTCATGGAGAAGAGCCTTCATGAATGAGGTTAATTCTGCATATAGTAGATCCCATAGAGGCCCCTTTCTCTCTGTGATTGAAAGTACACTGGAGAGTTGGTACTATGAAACCGGAAGAGACCCAGATCTCAACTTTGCTGGCACCCTGGTCATGCACTTCCATCCAATTTGGAAAAGTACGTTTCTGTTGCATATGAGCCATGTGGTCAGTAGAGCTCTGTTACAGGAGCCTGAAGTAAGATGGTAGAATAATCAAGAGGGAACAATAAATAAACTAAGGCTCAGCAGTAATTAAGAACATATTTACTCACTCACTTAGTAAGCAATGCATTTTGTGTCAGTGCCATGCATCAGTCATCGTATTGGTGACACACAGACACGTAAGACTCAGTCACCTTCCTTGAACACAAGTGGCTAGTGAGAGACAAAGTCGACAAAAACAAACGAATTGTCAGTATTTCCACATAAATATTAGCAAATCACTGGTCCATAATTTATTATAGCTTATGACTCAGAAAGTTTCATGTTGAAATTAATATCCTTATGAAATTGATGACATATTTTCAGTCATATTAGGGAAGAAAAAAGAAATTGAGAACATTATATTTGTTGTTGAATTCAGTCAACAAAATATTTACTGAATGACTCATCTTGTCTTTGGGTCATATGTTAGAAATAAATTATAGCTCACAAAGGACAAAGGTCATTGTCTGTCAACCTATACTAATCTAGAAAGTTTCAAGTGTTTCTTACCCACCTCTTAAATAACAAATGTCATAATATGTACATTTTGTAAGTGTAAGTAGTTTGATTTTGCTTATTGTTTGTTTCATAATGATGATTCCACCTGGTTTTGCTGAGAAAATAACACATGCATTAGAAAGTAGACATATTAAACATCAAGTAGGTAGATCATTTCTGAGACAGTGATGAACAGTAGTCTGCCTCTTTACAAGGTCTCTTCAGGGCAAAGTATAATGAATACAGTTCAGTTCAGTAACCTTCCACTGTTATCCCAGGAGGAAGGAAAGTTTCTATGAAGATGAGGCTGTGGACATTCAGGTTTAATGAAATGTAACAGCAAAGCAGAGGTTGGTTATGAAACAATCAATGAAGAATCTGAAAACATAGAGGCAATGTGGAGTTTAAAGGTAGATGTTGTCATTATATTTTTAAGACACTGATGGGTTCTTTTGAAGGTAGTTGCTTGTAGAGAAGAGTAATTTCTGCAACTGTTCTTACTTTAATCCTCACATCAAGATTTATATTGAACAATGATGCTGCCTCCCACATCCATTCTACTCTTCCCTCCTTAGACATCCATCCGTCAAAGGTTTAAGTGTGCCAACTTCATCCTTTAGACAATTGGATTAATCCAATTCTGCTTTTCATAACTATTGGTTCTTTGCCAGCCAAATAGGGTTGCTTAAAGGTGGGAAATTGAGCTGAACATTGGAGAGAAGAATTTTGATAATTATAGAAACAATCACGGGATTTTAAAATGAAGAAACAAGAACATACAAGATGTATCCAGGAATTCTGAGCAAATGTTTTTCAACCAGAGCAAAATATTATACTGTTTTTTTTTCCCTACAGCTGCTTTCATGATTCAATTCAATTCTTATTTTCAGCAAGCAATTATTGAACGGTGTCTAGCAATGCACAAAGGAATAGACAACCTTCAAAGAAACTTCCTTTAGGTTGAGAAGCCGTACTCCAGAGATAAATCCATCGATTTTAAAAATAAGAGTTCCTAAGAAACTTATTTTCACCTTCATTCACTTTGAACTGCAGCAGCTGAGGCGGGTACAGCTTAAGCAAAGGAAAAGCACGGGCTGTTAAGAGTCGCTTAAACTTTCAGACTTTAAAACACGTATCTATTAGAGTGGCAGTATTAGCATGCGAAACTGTAAGGAAAGTTTCTGACACAAAATAGACACTCACTAAATTTGCTTTTCACGGTCTCCCTTTCCTCTGTCAACAACAGATTAGTGAATTTGTGGCAGAGTTAGAAGTGAGAATGTACTGTGTTGAGCACCCACCATGAGAATGTTCTTCTGCATGCTGCGCAGGTCCACTGTTAGAAATAACACTGACATCAAACTCTTTTTTTTCATCCTAACCTGTTCATGTACCAACCTCTTTCTGATGGTCTCTGGACATTTTCTTTGTAAACTCCACTACTGAAGAGTATGTTTTTCCTCATTTCCATCTTCCAAAATCTTCTTGGTCATTTATTTATTCATACAGACTTTGGGTCTAAATTGGGTGAACCAGGCATCAACAAGAGTCTGAAGTCACAGAACTGAGAGGATTGGCCTGATTTTGAGGACCCTAACTGAGTCTATTTATAGTCTCCTCATATTTCTCCAGGACAGGTGGCTGATAATGTGGTGATGTGGGCACAGTGTGTTGGGAACATGGAATATACAGTGAGGGAAAACTTAAATGTATAAGAGTGTCTCCCTTTATTGTAACAACATACCTTCTGCTCTCTTCTCTGTCTCTATTAAAGAGATGACTACTTATCACTGAGCTCAGTGATGTGCTGCTAGAAGAAATAAGTTGTATCCATTTAGTGATGGAAATGTTTGTGAATAAGGCCCAGTGGTTTTATGTACAGCATGGCAAGAGACATGGAGCATGGAATGCCTAACCAAATGGGCACCTCTTTCCAGAGAACTATTTAACCAATTAATTGTATAAAAAATTTAATTGTTTCATAAGAGCAGAGCCCTAATCACATCTTTATGTTCCCATCTGGTCAAGCCCCTTAATATCTCATGATCAAAGTTAAATTTCAACATAAGATTTTGTAGGGAATTTGACATGTGTATACCATGTGGTTTGGATGCTATGGCCTATACTGTAACTGAAAAGTCCTAAACTATGCTTCTTAACTTTCACGTGCATATGACAGTAGAGATTCTAATTCATCAGATTTTAGACAGAGCTTAAGATCCTGAAATTTTAAGGAGGTTCCATCTACTATAGCCCCTGCTGATGAATTGGATTTCCTTTTTCAAGTAGCAGGGATCCTTAAATTTTTCTCTCTACTTTAGGAAAGTTCCAATCCTGTGGTTGCTTATGAACTGTGAGGCTGTCTTCAGCGATTTCTGAAATGGACAAGCTTCACTAGGTGAGATGTCTCCTTGGCTCAGTACATACAGCTCTTGGAGAATGGTTTTGAATGCAAAAGCACATTTTTAAATGCCCCTTCGATAGACATATTATTTGCCTTGAAGGTAATTTCTGAAATTATTGCCCATTTTTCCTTGAAGCTCCAAATATTGAGCACAACCAGAAAACCCATTAGTAACAGCACAGGAGATAATAGAACATCAGATAAAGTCAGAGGGCTCTGATAGCAGCATGCTATCAGTGTATGGTTTTTGTTTTGTTCTGTGTTAACTAGTCTTTTTGAGGAATTTTCATGTTTGAAATCTGATTATGAGACAGTTTGTGATGTCTTTGTATTTCTCTCCTTTTCTTTGTTCCCCTTTCATGTACTTGTTGCCATATAATGACAGTTTAAATATTCCACGGGCACCACCAGCTTGGAGAAGTAGAGAGCCACATTGTTTGGGATCAAGTTCATAGATTAATACCATTCATTATGTTGAAAAGTTTTTGGTCTTTATTATGAGGCTCCTTGAGCATTCCCTTTATCCATGGTGCTAGTGTAGGTTGCAGCTCAGACTCCACCACCCCTCAGTGATGGAACCACATGGCTGCTCTATCTTCATAAAGTATTTCACTAACAGTGCCATTCTTTCCACATCCACATCCCATGTGGCGTGGCCATCCATCCTTTACATCTTACCTGTAAATTTAGACTCATTTATGTTCTCTAATTACAAAGCGGTTGAGAAAATAAAACAATTCATTTAAGTTCGTGGCACCTAGGAAATGTTCGATGAACGCTAACTACTGTGTACTGCTTTTCTGTGTCAGCATAAGCAAACTTCACTTTAACTTCCCTGCAGCACAGCTGAGTGAAACACGACATAACAGGCAGCTCGGGACAATAAGAAGGAATTGAATTCAGAAGTACAACTGCTCCTTGGCATGGATACACTTTCAGACATAATAGCCTCAAATGTGCCTCTGGGGTCTCTTTTTGAAGGACTCTTAACCTCTCTATAGGGCTTTCTGTCAGGAGACTTCTTCCTCACAAGCCAAGTGCCCTTGAAATTATATAGACTTCTCTGGGTCTAGAGTCAAAGATGAAACTGTTATCCTGGGTTCATTTCCTTCTGTGGCACCAGCTCCTTCTCAGAGATGCTGATATCATGTTCTCTGCTGCTTTGAACAAATGTTCTGTTCAGCTATTTTCTGGGTCAATGGGCCAGTCACGTGATTTCCATCTACCAAGAAGTCACTGTTTTCCTTGGTACTGAGGACAGTACATCTGAACACCCTATCAGTCTAGTCTTCAACTGATCAGTTACAGTAACAGAACTAATGCATTCATTCTGTTCATTACCCCACTGCCTCTCAAATCAAACTGAAAGAACACTGTCTTAGTTACTGTTCAATTGCTGTGAAGAAATGCCATGACTAAGGCAAGTCTTAAGACAGAGACTTTGTTTGGAGGTTTAGAAACCTTACAGCCCATCCCCAGTTACACTCTTTCTCCTATAAGACCTCACCTCCTAATCCTTCCCAAAACTAATTAGTGACTTAGTATTCAAATATGTGAGCCTATTGAGGCCATTCTCATGCAAGCCACTTCAAACATACCTACCTTTTCACATCCTATTTAAGGTTCACTGTTAGACTCTGGCATTTATGGGACAAAATTCTAATTAGCTTAAAAAGCTTTTCATGTGTGTCTTTTGCCATTGGTTTTTTTTTTTAATATTTTTTTTTATTTTATTTTTCTTTTTAGTTACATTTTGTTAACTCTGTGTCCCAGCTGTATCCCGCTCCCTCATTCCCTCCCCAACCCCACACTCCCTCCCTGGTCTCCTCCCTGCCCCTTTCCAAGTCCACTGATAGGGGAGGACCTCCTCCCCTTTCATTTGACCCTGTTTTATCATGTATCTTTAGGGCTGGCTGCAAAGTCCTCCTCTGTAGCCTAACAGTACTGCTCCTCCCCTGGGGGGGGGAGGGATCAAACAGCCTGCCCTTGAGATCCTGTTAGAAATAGTCCGTGTTCCCCTTACTTTGGAAAACTACTTGATTACTGAGCTACCACGGGCCACATCCGAGCAGAAGTTCTAGGTTATATCCATAGATGGTCCTTGGTTGAGTGTCAGTCTCAGAAAAGACCCTGTGCCCGGATATATTTGGTCCTTGTACAGCTCCTATCCTTTCCATATCATACTAACTTCCCTTCTTTCATATGATTCCCTGCACTCTGCCGAGGGTTTGGTTATGAGTCTTAGTGTCTGCTTTGAAACACTGTGCATTGCCATTGGTTTTAAGACAGACTTCCCTTCACTATTTCCTTTGACAGGGCCCATGAACCTTAGTGTCCCCTTTCAAATCTGAACTTGCTCTGTGTATATTCCCCCTGAAACCTGAATGATACCCATATCCTCCGATCCTGCCCAGTATCACTCCTCACAGCTTTATGTGACTATGACTCTCTGGGAATTACTCTAATATCGTGATCTTCCCCTCTTGTTAAATGTGAGAGTTGTGTTAGAAAGGGGACTTGATGGTGTTAATTACAATGTTTAATATCCAAAATAGTATCTGGTCATAGCTATATCCAAATAAATGAATTTATTATACTAATATTCTGCATTTTATGAAATATCCATTCAGCTACTATGATTCTAATATAAGTCAACCAATTAAATAAGGCAAGTACTAGTGTGATCCCTACAGCATATGTAAGATGAGACATTTAGGATTCTCACATGATTTATTTATAGTCTCTGTCAAAGGGAAAATTAAGTTTTGGCTTAGTTCTTTTTTTTAAAACTTAATGCCAAGTTTTTGACACTTTGTCAATTTGACAGAAACTAAAGGGTAAGATCTCAAGGAAGGCAAAACATGGAGACAAGGAAGGGTTAAATAAATCCTAGAGCTCCTTAGATGTTCAAGTAAGGTGGTTCCTGGGTGTATTGTTAACTGACAAAAGAGAAGAATAAAGCATGTTGTTTGGGAAGTGGAGGCATTCATGGAGAACCACCACCAAATTGGTTTTTAAGAAAAGCCAGATTATACTCAAAACCTAGAACTAAACATCACCTCTTAGGATGCCATTCTTTTAGCAACCCTCTGGGACACCATAAGTGCCAATAGATAATCTTATTAAAAGTTTCAAAATGTTAAGATTTCTTTTCAAAGCTGAAAGCAAAATAAACACAAAGCCCTACAGTACTGAGAAAGTCTCTGAAGAGAGTGAGAAGTGTAAAAAGTCATTGGGATGAAAAAGAACACAGTGTACCTTGTTTAAAGTCCCATGAGCAATCAAACCCTCACCCACTTGCAAGTCTGTGGGTACACTAAGCTTACCTAAGGCAGGACACAAGTGAGATGTCAGAACAAGAGGACTCTGAGCTATTTCAGAATCAAGAACAACATCCAGGAGGCCTCGAGCTGCATCATTGAAGCTGTCTGGACTCTAGTGTCTTCATGCCAAATGCGGTTTCCAGAAAAAGGATCTTACCTCTTATTTGGAAGTCATCTGTTGCAAGTCATCTCATAGCCTTAGTGCAAGGGAACTTTCATTTGTGAAGAGCATATTATTTTGCTTAATTATGGGTTCTGAGGGGATAGAAGAGAGCAGTGGAAAAAGTATGGGCTCTGGAGTCAGAGAATCTTGGGTCTGAATCATGGCTCTGCATTCCACCAGCTGTAGGCTAGTGGCACTGTCCTCAGTTTCCTTGTCCAAGAACACAAAACATCTTGTAACCATGAGCTGTGTGGCAAGGAAGTTATTAGGAACAGATGATTGATGTATGTCAAGAACCTTGGATTGTTTTGGTAGTTAGATATTTTAATTATTAATAGTAATTATAAGAAAGTACCTGACTTTTAACATGGTGGCATTTGATAAGTGAAATGTGACTTTGAGATTACTTTTCCTCACTAAGTTCAGTTTGTGCTGCCCAGCTAGCCTTGGGGTTAGATTCTGATCAGCCTACCAGGAGTCACATCTTTACAGCAACAAACAAAGAAACAAAAAAAGCAGCATGCTCTGATGTTTGGATATAAGTCCTTAGGAGTCAATTTAATACTGTATTAATTTAGCAGAATAGTACTATTGCCTTCTTAGGACCTCTAGCCTCCCTAGTCACAAGTTCATAGCCTCATTAAGAAGGTGTACAGTTTCATGTTATACAGCAGATTTATGATCCAATCAGAAAGTGGTTGGCTAATCCCATGGCATTGATGCCAGTATTGCACCAATGGCCCTATGCTGTCAGGCAAGTCATTTTTTGTAGCTTATAAGGTTCACAGATGGGTAAAATTAAGGTTAATTTTTCTCCTCTAGCAGCATGCAGAGTGACTTTCTTTAACGAAAATGCTAGTCAATAGGGAAGAAACTTGCAACTGAGTACCAGCTTGATGTCTCCGTGTCCTGATTCAAGAATGTAGTGTCTTTAGCAACAGGGTCTTATCTTCTAGTTATGAAAAGTAGCCAGGAGTACAAGCAATAGCCTTTAATGCTTAGTGGTCTATGTGTCAATAATTTTGTTATTGGCTAATAACACAAAAAGGGGTAACCCATTCCTAGTAGTGGGATTTTTGCTTCCTAGCATGGAGTGTCTAGTTGAACTATTGCCTCTTCATTATAGTATAACTCCATTGAACCTCCTTTTTATATATTTATGTATTTCAGGAGTTTATGTATTAGTGCATTTCAGTATGGCTGAATCAAACACCGTTTAGTATTAGTTTTCTTTCCTCATATTCCCCCCTCTACCCTACGCTTCCATTCCAATTTAGTTTTCATCCTTGAGTTTAAATTTAATTTCTTCAACTCAAGTTTTGGGAAAATGTATGACCTATGAATTTTATAAGTGTTTCATTTTATTTCCCTCCCCACCCCCCAAAATAAAACGACAGGGCTTGCAATGCAGCAATAGTAGTTTACTTGCCTGGCAAGTGTGAGACCCTAGATTCAGTTATAGTTACTGCTGGAGTCCCACAAAAACAGCAGGTAAGAACTTAGGTGGAAAATACTTTGTAAATTAGAAAGGAGCACAAATGCAAGTCACAATGACTTTTCTAGTTCTTGCTCACTAGAGGAATTTTCTTTATGCTAGAACTAACAATGTAATTCTGTTAATGCTGGTTTAGGAGTCTAAGAGTCATCTTCAGGCCACTAAGAGCCTCTTTCTATCAGTAGATGGAAGGATATTGTGCAACATTCCTGAGTAGTTGGCTGTTTTGACCTCTGTGCCCATTGGTGCCCTTGGCTATCCAGAGTGAGAAAAAAAATGTTTTAGGAATAATTCTGAGCCTTTGTCTAGAGTCACCTTCCTAGGTAGTCACAGAACAAATATTTGTAGCTAGTAGTTTCAAATCTTCTGGAATACTTTGAGTACAAACTCTTAGAAGGGCACATAATTACGCTTTTCTAATGAGATTCTAGTCAATACTCATCCTCCTGAGAGACCTAGTTAGGATACAGAAGCATAATCCACATATGACATGAATGCCAATGTACACTCAAGACTTAGCATGTAGCTATGCCATTGCATCTTTCTGAGGTTTTTTTCTATCTTCAGTTTCTCTTTTGGTGTCTTTTCATTTCCTTGCTTTCCCTTCAGTTCCTTTTCTCTTCACCTATTGCATTGTATGCATCACTTTCTTCAAACCTAAGTCATTGGCCTCACGGGAAGTGTTAAATATGTGAACAGTGTTATCTGCTCCTGCTCTTCTTTGGCCTTCCTCTGTATTACAGTTGCTTGAAGAGTCTAAGAATCTCTCTGTGTGCCAACTGAGTCATTGTCCTTGTGACAGGTGGATACTGCACCTGACTTTTTTAAGGTATCCAAGTGATTCAATAGTGCATTCATGTTGAATATACATGGAAAGAGAGATTAACCTAAAAATAAAATAAATGTGATATCTGGCTCAAAGGGCTGCAATTTTGTGGCTTGGCTACATTTTGCTTGTGTTATATTCATCAAATAACAAGTGTGTTCTGAGAACCACAGAAATAAAAAGTTGGTTTTGTCTAGGTGCCTTTGAAGACAGGATGAGTAACCAAGAAATACTTTTAGAGATCATGCTTGTTAAAACATACTCTTAGCCACGTGTGGTGCTAAACACTCTTACCCTCAGTAGCTCAACCAATGAGCAAACAGAAGAATCAAGTAATCGCTTACTCCACGTATAACTTAGCCAGTACTCACATCTGTACCCACTCTCTAAAGTGACAGATGATATAAAAATATATTAGAGAAATATATTAAGATACATGATTAACAATGTTGCCTGCATTAGAAAAAACATTGAGGGGCATCTTTGAAAAATATCTATTGCTCAAGTTATATATTTCAGATTAATCTAATTCACATTTTGAGAATAAGACTAGGACATTTACAAACTACTCTAGATGATTATGCCATATAACTAAGATAGATAGGAAAGGACTAGAGGACTCAAGACAATTCAGATGAAAGTCACTGAGGAAAGAATCATCAGTAAAATGTTGGGTAATTATTAAATAATGTGTGTCACTTACTTGATTTTGGATTACAGTAGGCAGACTAGTGTGTACTTCAAATGCAAGATAACAGCTTCCTGTTGCTGTCCAAATATATTGACTCATTGTGGCAAAAGCAAAATAACATTGCAGACAGAGTGAGATTGTTAAATTAGAGTGTCTCCTCTAAGTCAACCCAAGAATAGTGACATGGGTGTTTATGCCTGGAAGAAGAAGGCAGGAATGGAAGAATCTAAGACATGGTAGAATGAGGAGAACTTGAGCTGATGTCTTAGGCTTTGAAGACAGAAAATGGACTCTGGTTGTCATGAAGAAGGTTTCTAACTACATAGTCTACCAGAAACTCTCTAGTAGACATGGCCTTGCCAATATCTTTATCATAACCCACTGGTCCACCCTGGGATTCTGATCTTTAGAACTATAAAAAAAACCCCTGACTTTCATTGTGTAAGGCACTGTCTTTGATAATTTCTTTCACAAGAAATAAATACAAAAAATGTCTTCCCAGAAATAACATAAGAAAGGTGTTATAAAAAAAGAAAATTAAGTTAGCTGAAGATTAGGTTTTCTGTTGCTAGACATACTATAATAATTTGAAGAGAGATATGTGGTCTTTGCCAGTCAAAATAAGAGAAGTGGTTATAATAATAAAGGCAAATATGTTATATTAATAAGAATAAATCAAACTATATTGTGGGTGTTCTGTGTGTTACCCTTACCCATATGCCCTTTGTAATACAGATTCCACAGTTTTAAGACCATTTGAAATTATAGTGGGTTTTCTGGCTTCCTTGAATGTATGGTTAGGAAGTGTAATTCCATGGTGGAACTTGGTAAACAGAGAAGTCAGATCCATACATTAGCTGGATGGAAGAACAAAGGCACAATAATTACTGCAATGTTTTCAAATGAATGATCCCACAGTTGTGTACATGAAAGACTGAAGGAAGTAAATCTGGAGGCAGAAAAATCAGTCAGAACAGTGGCAAGTTCTGCCCAGGGCCATCTGCACTCTACTACCCTGTGTGCCCCACACCCAGTTCCCAGGCCTGTGTCATTTCCCAGGATACACCCCAACCTCAGGCCCCAGAGACCAGGACGGATCAGGGAGCAGCAGAAAAACCAGAGGACTGCAGCCATCTAGGACCATGAGCTCTACCTACAACCACAGAGACCTGTTACCATTGGAGATCACCAGGTCTGCTGATAACAGTCAACCAAATGGCTAGAGGTCAGCACAAGAACAGCAACAAAACCTAGAGTCATATGACACCACCAAAATACAGCTATTTTAGCACAGCAATTCCTGAGACTAGTATCACACTGGAACCACATGAAAAATATCTTAAATCTGAGGTTATGAAAATGATAGAGGCCTTAAACAAAGAAAATAAATCCATCAAAGAACTGCAGGAAAATATAATGAAACAAGTGAAGGAATAGAATAAATCCCTTCAAGAAATACAGGAAATTATAATGAAACAGATGAAGAAATTAAATAAATCCCTTAAAGAAATATGGGAAAATACAACCAAACAGGAGAAGGAAATGAATAAAATGGTCTAGGATCTAAAAATGGAACTAGAAGCAATAAACAAAACACAATCTGAGGCAATTCTGGAGATGCAAAACCTAGGAAAGAGAACAGGAATTACAGATATAAGCATCAATAACAGAATATAAGAGATGGAAGAGAGAATCTCAGGTGCAGAAGATATGATTGAAGAAATCAATATATCAATCAAAGAAAATGTTAAATCTGAAAAGTTCCTAACACAAAACATCCAAGAAATCTGGGACAATATGAAAAGACCTAATCTAAGAACAATAGGAGTAGTAGTATTAGAAGAAGAAGAAGAAGAAGAAGAAGAAGAAGAAGAAGAAGAAGAAAAAGAAGAAGAAGAAGAAAAAGAAGAGGAGGAGGAGGAGGAGGAGGAAGGCCCAGAAAATATTTTCAACAAAATCATACAAGAAAACTTCCCCAACATAAAGAAAGAAATGCCTATAAACATAAAAGAAGCCTAAAGAACACCAAATAGATTAGACTAGAAAAGAAAATCCTCCCATCATATAATCAAAATACTGAATTACAGAATAAATAAAGCTGCACAGGAAAAAGGCCAAGTCACATATAAGCCAAACCTATCAGAATTACACCTGACTTCTCAACAGAGACTGTGAAAGCCCGAGGAGCCTGGACAAATGTCATGCAGACACTAAGAAAGCACAGATGTCAACCCAGACTATTATACCCAGCAAAACTTTCAGTTACCATAAATGGAGAAAACAAGATATTCCATGACAAAACCAAGTTTAAACAGTATCTACTGACAAATCCAGCCCTACAGAAGATACTAAAAGGAAAACTCCAACACAAGGAGGCTAACTACACCCAGGAAAACAAAAGAAACAAATAATCCCACAGCAGTAAAACCAAAAGAAATGAAACACACACTCTCTACCACTACCAACATCAAAATAACAGGAATTAACAACCACTGGTCATTAATATCTGTCAACATCAATGGCTTCAATTCCCCAATAAAAAGACACAGGCTAGCAGAATGGATGAATAAATAGGATACATAATTCTGTTGCACACAAGAAACAGCTCAGCAATAATGATAGACATTACCTCAGAATAAAGGGCTGGAAAAATGGTTTTTTTAAGCAAACGGACACATGAAGCAAGCTGGAGTAGCTATTCTCATATGTAATAAAACAGACTTTCAACTAAAATTAATCAAGAGATTGAGAGGAGCACTTCATACTCATCAAGGAAAAAAAATCCACCAAGGTGACATCTTGATTCTGAATATATATGCCCCAAATGTAATGGCACCCACATTTGGAAAAGAAACATTCCTAAAGCTTAAATCAAACATCAAACCCCACTTGTTAAGAGTAAGAGACTTCAACGCACCTTTTTTAGCCATGGACTAATCATTGAGACAGAAAAGAAATGGGAAAATAATGAAACTAACTGACCTTATGAGACAATTGGCCCTAACAGATCTCTACAGAACATTCTGTCCAAACACAAAAGAATGTATCTTCTTCTCAGCACCTCATACAACCTTCTCTAAAAGAGACCACATATTCGGACACAAAGCAATCCTCAACAAATACAAGAAAATTGAAATAACACTTTATATTCTATCAGACCACCATGGATTAAAGTAGATTTAAGAACAACAGGAACAATACAATGCCTACAAACTCAGGAAAATGGAACAGCTCTCTACTTAATGAGCACTGGGTCAGGGAGAAAATAAAGAAAGAAATCAAAGGCTTTCTAGAATATAATGAAAATGAAGGCACAACATACCCAAATTTTTGGGACACTGTGAAAGCAGTGCTAAGAGGAAAGTTCATAGTGCTAAATGCCTTCAAAAGAAAGTGGTGTCAGCTCATACTAGCAACTTAACAGCTCACCTGAAAGCTCTAGATAAAAAGAAAGCAAATCCACACAAGAGGAGTGGATGACAGGAAACAATCGAACTCAGGGCTAAATCAATAACCTGAAAACAAAGGAAACAACACAGAGAATCAACAAAACCAAGAGCTGTGGTTTTTTTTGAGAAAATTAACAAGATAAACAAACTCTTAGACAACCTAAATAAAAGACAGAGGGGAGGTATATAAATTAATAAAATCAGAAATGAAGGGAGGGGGATATAACAACAGACACCTTGGAAATCCAAAGAATCATTACATTGTATTTCAAAACCATGTACACCACAAAATTGAAAAATATAAATGAAATTAATGATTTTATTGATAGATACCACTTACCAAAGTTAAATCAAAATGAGGTTAACAATTTAAATAAACTTATAATCCCTAAGGAAATAAAAGCAGTCATCAAAAGCCTCCCAACCAAAAATGGCCCTGGGCCGGACAGCTTTAGCCCAGAATTCTCCCAGACTTTCAAAGAGGAACTAATACCAATACTCCCCAAACTATTCCACAAAATAGAAACAGAAGGAACATTGCCAAACTCATTCTATGAGGCCACAGTCACCCTAAAACCCAAACCACACAAAGACCCAATAAAGAAAGAGAATTTCAGGCCAATATCCTTTATAAACATTGATGTAAAAATACTCAATAAAATATTTGCAAACTGAATACAGGAACATAGCAAAAATATCATCCTCCATGATCAAGTAGGCTTCATCCCAGGAATACACATATGGTTCAACATATGAAAATCCATAAACATAACCTGCCATGTAAACAAACTGAAAGGAAAAAATAAACATGATCATCTCATTAGATACTGAAAACACCTTTGGCAAAATCCAACATCCCTTAATGTTTGTTGTCTTGGACAGATCAGGGATACAAGGTTCATACTTAAACACAATAAAGGCAATATACAACAAGCCAATAGCCAACATTAAGTTAAATGGAAAGAAACCTAACATGTTCTAGCAAAAATCAGGGACAAGACAAGGCTGCACACTCTCACCATATATCTTCAACATAGTTCTTGAAATTCAAACTAAAGTAATAAGAAAGCTAAAGGAGATCAAAGGGAAACAAATTATAAGAGAAGAAGTCAAAGTATCGCTATTCACAGATGACATGATAGTATACACAAGTGATCCAAGATTTTACCAGAGAACACCTATGGCTGATAAAAGTCTTCAGCAAAGGGTCTGGATACAAAATTAACTCAAAAAAGTCAGATACTTTCCTTTATACAAGTAACAAAAGGGCTGAGAAAGAGACTAGAGAAACAACACTCTTCACAATAGCAACAAAAAATATAAAATATCTTGTTGAAACTCTAACCAAGCAAGTGAAAGACCTCTATGATAAGAACTTCAAGTCTTTGAAGAAATAAGTTGAAGACAATTTTAGAAGATGGAAAGATCTCCTATGCTAATGGATCTGTAGAAACAACAGAGTAAAAATGGCCATCTTACCAAAAGCCAACTACAGATTCAATGCAATTCCCATCAAATTCCAACACAATTCTTTACATGCCTAAAAATAGCAACCATTAACTTCTCGCGGAAAAAATGAAAGACCCAGGATACTCAAAACAATTCTGTACAATAAAAGAACTTCTGGTGGTATCAATATCCCTGATTTTAAGCTATAATACAGAGTAATAGTAATAAAAACTGCATGATATTGCCATAGGGACAGGCAGATGGTCAATGGAACCTAACTGAGGACCTAGAAATAAACGCACACTCCTTTGGACTCTTGATTTTCGACAAAGAAGCCAAAACAACAAAATGGGGGGATAAAAGAAAGCCTCTCCAATAAATGGTGGTCTAACTGGATTTCTGCATGTAAAAAAAAAACACAAATAGAAATGTATTTATCACCTTGCACAAGACTCAAGTCCAGGTAGATGAAAGACTTTGACATAAAACCAGAGACTCTAAATTTATTAGCGGAGAACAGTTTGGAACTCATTGACATAGGAGACAACTTCCTGAACAGAACACCAACAGCGCAGGCTCTGAGATCAACAGTTAATAAATGGGATCTCATGAAACTGAGAAGCTTCTGTAAGTCAAAAGACACTTTCAACAGAACCTACAGATTGGGAAAAGATCTTCACCAATCTTATATCAGACAGAGTGCTAATATCCAAAATATATTAAGAACTTAAGAAATTAAACATCAACAAGCCAAATAATCCAATTTAAAAATGAGCTATAGAGCTAAACCAAAAGTTCACAATAGAGGAATCTCAAATGACTGGGAAGCGCTTAAAGAAATGCTCAATGTCCTTAGCCATTAGAGAAATGCAAGTCAAAACTACTCTAAGATTCCATCTTACACCAGTCAGAATGGCTAAGGTAAAAAACTGAAGTGACAACACATTCCAGCAAGGATATGAAGATAGGGAACCCTCCTCCATTGCTGCTGGGAGTGCAAACTTGCACAGTCTCTCTTGCAATCCAACTAGGGCTTTCTCAGATAATTAGGAATAGTTCTACCTCAAGACCCAGCTTTACTACTCCTGGGCATATGTCCAAATGATGCTCCACCATACGACAAGGACACTTGCTCAACTACATTCATAACATCTTTATTTGTAATAGCCAGAAACTGGAAACAACGTAGATGTCCCTCAACTGAAGAATAAATATAGAAATTGTGGTATATTTACACAATGGAATACTATTCAGCTATTGAAAACAAGGAAACCATGAAATTTGCAGGCAAATGTAGGGAACCAGAAAAGATCATCCTGATTGAGGTAACCCAGACCCAGAAAGACATACATGGTATGTACTTACTTATAAGTAGATATTAGATCTATAGTACAGTACAGGATAACCATACTACAATCCACATACCTAAAGAATCTAAGCAACAAGGAAGGCCCAAGAGAGGGTGCTGGAATGTCACATAGAAGGGGAAATAGAATAAACAGTAAAAGTGGATAAAGAGAGGAAATTGGGTAGGAAATGGAATGGGAGGGAACAAGAGTGGAAATCAGATGTGGGGAGAATGAAAGTGAGGTGAGAGGGCTGGAACAAGAAGAGATACTGAGGGGGACATCTCTTTGTCAAGCTGGAAGCCTGCAACAGGGTAGGCTCCTGGGAGGAAATTGGTGTGACTCTAGCTGAGACTCCTAAAGGGAGGTGGGGAGCAGAAAGACTGGAGTGTCTACCTCCTAGCCAGGCAGGACTAGTGGAAGGAGAACAACAACCAACCAACAAAACCTGTGATTCAAAAATTACCCTGTCTGCAAGAGGTGCAGGAATAAAGGGAGAACAAAGACTGAGGGAATATCCAACTAATAATTGGACCAAGCAGAGACCCACCCCACAGTAGAGAGCCAGCCCTTGACACTGTTAATGATGATCTGCTATGCTTGCAGACAGGAATCTAACTTGACTGTCCTCTGGGAGGCTCTAGCCAGCAGTGGATTGAGGTAGATGCTCAGACTTGGACAGATGCCAAGCTTGGGTCTGCGCTCTGAGGGTCCTGTGTAAGTGTTGGCGGAAAGATGCAAGGACCTGGAGTAGACAGGAACCTCACAAGTGGATCACCAGAGACTAACCCAGTCCCATGAGTACTTACAGAGGCTGAAACATCAACTAAGGAGCATGCATGGCCTGGACCTAGGTCCCCTGAACATATGTTGGCCAAGGGACAGCTTGGTCTTCATATGGGGTGCCTGGTGAGTGGAGGGCCCACTGTTTCTAACGTGAGCTCTTTTGTCTACTTTTGGATCAGTTTTCCCTGGCAGGGCTGCCTTGCCTGGCCTCAGGGAATGGGTATATGCTCAGTCCTGATGTGACTTGAAGAAGGGACTTGTGACTTGTGACTTGTGACTTGTGACTTGTGTTGGGAAGGTTTGATATGGATGGAGGGGGAGCTCCCCTTTTCTGGGAAAAAGGGAGAGAGGAAAAGGTTAAATAGGGGAAGGGAGAAAGGGAGGAGAGAAGAGAAGGGAGGGTGCACCCTTGGGATGTAAGGTAAATGAACTGAAATTTTAAAAAGAAAGACAAAAAGAAGAAAAGGAAAAGCGAGTCCTGAGTTTCAGGACATTATATGATGAAAGAAAAGGTATTTATTGGAGCCTGGATCAGGGATATTAGCAAGGGGAACATTTTTCAGGGTGCAATTAGGTTAGGTGGTTTGATGTAACAGGGAATTTATCTATGAACAAAAACTCATTTCCGGTCAACACTAGGGCAAAAGATATTAAATGCCATTTTTAAATGTCCATTTCTTGATTGCGGATTGACTTGTGATTTGGGGGCCATCATTATGAAATAAAATAACAGAGTGCTTTTGGGGGGAATTGGAACTGTAATTTGAGCCTAGAGTATAGGGTATACTATTCTCTAGTACTAAGCTATCACCTGGGCTTCCTTTTTATTTTTTACTTTGAAACATGGACTCACTAAGTTTCCCAGGCTGACACTGAGGTCACTTTGTAGCCCTTAAAATTTCAATTCTTCTACCTCAAACTTTATAGTCTTTGGGATTACTCGCGTGTGCCCCTAGGTCTTGTTATTATCAGATGTTTTGAAGACAAGATCTTAGTTGCTATGGTTACACTCTTTGGGGTGTAACTCATTATCCTAAACTGGAAGCACCAATCAGTGCCCATTGCACAAAGCTGTTGAGATGAACATAGAGAAGAAAGTGTGCTACTAGAGAGATGTTCCATGAATGGTATTTTTCCGCTGTCCTTAAGTTACTTCCTTTGGAATTGATTCTTATTAAAACATTTTTAAAGATTTATCAAGGGTCAGTGTAAGTGATGCTAATTCACTGAGCACTCAGTGAGCTATCTTCCGAATATGTTAACTTGTTCACTTAACTGTCAGTAGTTCTTAGAGAGTTACGTCTTTGGGAAGTTTTCCTGTACTGAAAAGATTTGCCATCTTTGTTGTGCATGAAAAGAGGGAAACCCTGTGTTGTACCTGATACTTCCTGGTACCACATTTACTATAGACTCTCCAAGTATACTTCTAAGGTACATTTTGGAGCTCTGGGCAGCTAGTATCCTGGCTACATAAGCTTTTGTGACTTTTCTAGGGAGACTAAGCAAGTCTGGAGCCCAGGAAGCCAACCACAACCTTTAGATACTTCCTTGTATCTTCCACCTCCTCTCCTGACTTTCTTGCTTCCTTTTATGGAGATGTGGTTGCAACTTGGAACCAAGTAATAGGCATTGTCAACTTGTAGAATGTCTATTAATCATACCCTCAAATTTATCCCATGAGATGGCCAGCCATCTTCCCTGCATGTATTCATCTCTTGAAAAGGAAAAAAAAAATATAAACACGGCTTCTATACAAAACACAGTGATAGAAACTCACAGAGATTGTCCAGCTAAGCTTCTGTGGTTTTGCCTCTCTGTCATGCAGGTATGTACACTAAGCCCAAAGAAAGTGACTCAAAGGTACAATTATTCAGGAGTAAAACTGCTATGTCTCATTTCAAGCCATTTCATTTTACTTATTTTCCTTATATTACCAGGCCTTGCTAGACTTTATTTTTGAGACACTTTATTGTGTCATTTCCTATTTTTAAAATGTGGCTTAGTCAATAGTTTATTTACAAATTCTTTGAAAATAACATAGTGCCAGCCACACCCAAAATGGCAGTCTACTAGTCTTAATTTTTGTTTTATTCCTAGTACCATCTTCAGGGTTTACAGAAATGCATTTATTCTGGAAGCATTGGTGGGGTTTATTTTTTGTTTTTGTTTTGTTTGTTTGATTATTTACTATATCCTCCTGTTTCTTTCCCATGATGTAAGAACTTGCAGTGAAATGCTTATCTATACCACCCAAAGTGACATATTCTCCTGCTTGGAGAGGAAAACTTGACCTAGAACTCCCCAACACAAAGACCAGGTTTAGTTTTCTGCTTAAAGTGATTACTACTGGACTCAGGGAGTGTAGAATTCTGATTCTCAGATTTGTGACTTTTTCTTTCCTGGTTACTAATATGACCTCACTTCAGGAGTGACATCTGGATTTCCTGGCTTAAAACACTAGAGGCAAAATTAAAAATGATGTTTGTTGTAGTACACAGTGCTTGGACTATTTGGAGGTGTGAGATCAGGTGAACTTTGTGCCCTGTCTAAGCAGTGGATCATAGTAGAGATACCAGTAAATGTTGGTGGATGTCACAGCAGCCTGCTGCTAAGGCTGTGAGGATTTAATAAAATGGTGATGGTAAAATAAATGAGTAGTGGAGGTCAGCGAGAGCAAGGTAATTGAAACATTGTGATTTAATGAGATGATGTCTATAATGGTGTTAAAGTGAGGGCTGTGCTCCTTGTTAGCTCTCAATAAATGACATTTACTGTGGGTACCAAGGTCAGGGTACGAGCAATAGCAAATAAGTAGAAGATGAGCAAGTGATAACCAGGTTTTTAACTTTATGTAATGTTGCTTTCTAGAAACCTAAATAGGCCCAGAGTTAGAAACAGGAGTGATTAAAAAGTGACCCTGTTTAGTCAGAAATTCAGGCGTGGATCAATGCATGCACCCAAATGGGGATAACTCTTTATTTCTACCTTTGTTTTCAGATTCCCAGAGTTAAACAAGAGTGTTAATTACTATGATTGAATAAAACAACAGCAATAACAACAACAACAAAAATGTTTCCTTAAGTTGACTGATAAGAATCCAGCACCTCACTCTCAGGTCCATTTAAACGAAATTAGCTTAAAAGAGTCCTAGGAATGTGGATTTTTAACAAACATCTGAAGTGATTCTTAGGAGCCACTGAGATTCTTATTACGAGGTATGGAAACATGGCCGGCACAATGTGGAGAATATCACTACCCAATGCCTGCTCCAAAATTCCTGAAGAGTGGCCATTTCTACTAGTGAAAGAACCACTTTTTCCCAGTTTCAGTTTCAGATTGAGAACTATGAGGACTTGCAGATGGCTCTACTGACTCTGAGGTGAGAGTTTGTATGTGTTTGTAAAGGAGGGAGACATTACAGCAATGCTATTTAATAAGACTCATAATTCCACAGGACAGTTTTCGAATGAATGGAACAGAGGAGATATGGATATAGACCTCATATTATCTCTTAAAGATCTGTGATTCCATGAGAATGATGAATATTTTTTACATTATTTCTTTCATTCTAAACTTCATTTGTCAGAAGTTTGTGAATCATGAAAACCCCAAACTGAAGTAGAAATGTCAAATTGGAAACCATTTTTGTTTCACAAAATACAACAATTTTGTGGAAATATGACTTAAGCCTTTGTGTCTCAAAAGATGAGCTGGATTTCCCTGAGGGAAAAACTTGTAAAAGCCCAGGAAATGGAAGATTTATTTTGTATTAAATACTTGGAAAAAGAGCGAAGTCTCAATCCATTACTCATAACCAAATGCCAAGGGATGGTGTTCCTCCTGTTATGACTTTTCCAGAAAGATGAACTGTCCTTGAGTCTAGCACACATCCCCATTCCATTCTGGACTTCCACATTTTGTCTAAGCTATCTGTGTCATCTCTTTCATTTCATCCTATTTTCCTCTGTCAAAATAATCTTTCCAAAATTATCTTTTGCAAATAATCAAGGCTTAAGCTCCCAGTGGCTCTCATGATGGTTACATTGTAAATGATCACAGTGGCTCTTATTCACTGCATTAACATTACACAGGAGGGTACACCCCCACAAATCAGGACAGGCAGCATCTCAAGCCCAAAGACCACCTTATTTACTCCATATACCAAGCAGTCTTGGTTCTTATTTAGAAATGATAGAAACAGCCCCAATTGAGAAGAAAAATGCAATGATTCACAAAACTAAACACTGAAGAAGCCAGACCTTCGTTCCCATCATGAGTTGTTGCCGGTCTATGCCTAATGTAGCAGAGGATCTATGGCAGTGTCTTCTTCCTAGACACTCTGCTACACTTATTTCTCTGTAGCCTTGTTTTATATTAACATCTTTGTGATTTCATTGAACACAAAAAGTCCACTGTAATCAATCCCAAATGTTTGAATCCTAAATAAAGTTCCAAATCTCTTGAATGAGGAATAAGGAAAGTTTATGGGTTATCAGACCTGCTTGGAATCACAGGGTTTAGTTCAGAATAATACTAGAAAAAGAAACTCAGTGAAGAAAAAAAAAAAAAGAACAAACAATCCTGGTTAAACAAAACAAATAGACTCAACATTTACACTGCAATGTCTTAGTAATCAGCTTTTACAAGCTTATTTAAAGCTACCTCTTAAATTTGGATGGAAACCACATGGATCATGTATGTGTCTTCAACATGCCATGTGTTAGTGTAGAGGTTTTCTTATGCACGATCTTCTTATGCACGATCTCATGCCTTAAACATGACACTTACAGTTCCCTGCCAATGGTCTCCTAAAAGATCTAGTTGATGTGGCCTCTTTGGGGTTGTCTTGAAGGCCAGACGTGACACTTGCGTTTGCTGGGATTGTTGACCTCAAATGGCACTTGGACATGAAGTGTGGTTCTATCAATCCCACTTTTAGTAGTATGTCCCGTTTCCTCAATAGACTAAACTGTTTTCATCAGTTGCATCAATCTCAGTTGCAGACAGAAATGCTGCTGGTTATCATGAAGGTTAAATATCTGTTCTGCAATTTTCTAGTTTGGGGATGGATTGGGTAGAAAGTCAAGCAAAAAAACCCATAAACAATTAGAGTATTGTTGTAGTCAACATGAGCAATCAAAATTACTGATTAGACACAAAAAAGACACTATGTTACAGAAATAGAATAATAGAAGTTCACCTCTTACATTAAATTCAACTCAAGAGACAGCCTCAAATAAATTAAATATATTAGAAAGGAGATGCTTCCAGGGGAAGAGACCTCTGTAACAAAGAGTTTTATTTTCCAGTTCTTCAGGTATTCCTTTTTCTTCACTACTTTTCTTCAACTACCCTTCTCCATTGCCGATGGAAATGTAAACTTGTACAACAACTTTGGATTTCAATCTGGCGTTTTCTCAGACAATTAGGAATAGTACTTCCTCAAGACCCAGCTATATCACTCCTAGGCATATATTCAAAAGCTGCTTAAATACACAACAAGGACATTTCTCAACCATGTTTGTAGCAACTTTAGTCATAATAGCCAGAACCTGGAAACAACCCAGATGTCCATCAGCGGAGGAATGGATACAGAAATTGTAGTACTTTTACACAATGGAGTGCTACTCAGCCATTAAAAACAAGGAAATCATGAAATCTGCAGGCAAATGGTGAGATCTAGAAAAGATCATCCTGAGTGAGGTATCCTAGAAGCAGAAAGACACACACGGCATATATTATAAGTGGGTACTAGACCTATAAGATAGGATAAACATACTAAAATCTGTACATCTAAAGAAGATAAACAAGAAAGAGAACCCGGGGTAAGATGATCAATCCTCACTTAGAAAGACAAATGGGATGGACATTGGAAGTAGGGGAAAACAACAGGACAGGAGCCTACCACAGAGGGCCTCTGAAAGACTCTACCTAGCAGTGTATAAAAGCAGATATTGAGACTGATAACCAAACTTTTGGTAGAGTGCAGGGAATCATAGGACAGAAAGGAGAGTTAGTATGACCTGGAGAGAACAGGAGCTCCACAAGTACCAAATATATCAGGGCACAGGGGTCTTCTATGAGACTGTTTCTCCAACCAAGGACCATGTATGGATATAACATAGAACCCCTGCTCAGATGTAGCCCATGGTAGCTCAGTATCCAAGTGGGTACCCTAGTAAAGGGAACAAGGACTATTTGACATGAACTCAATGGCTGGGTCTTTGACCTCCACCCTCCCCTCTCATCCAAGGGAGGAGAAGCCTTGCTAAGCCACAGAGGAGGACATTGCAACCAGGCCTGAAGACACCTGATAAGCTAAGATCAGATGGAAGAGTAGGAGGACCTCCCCTACCAGTGGACTTGGAAAGGGGCAGGGAGGGCATGACGGAGGGAGAGTGGGATTCGGAGGGGATGAGTGAGGGGGCTACAGCTAGGATACAAAGTAAATAACCTGTGATTAATATAAAAAAAATAAAAAAAATATGAAAAAAAGAAAGGAGATTCTTCCAGGGGAAGAGACCTCTGTAATAGTAGCAAAGAGTTTCATTTACCAGTTCTTCAGGTGTTCCTTTTTCTTCACAGTCAACTCTACCCTTCCAGGTAAATACCTTATGTTTGACAGTGACCATTCCCCAGATATCAGATTAAATTAATGGAATATTGCCATATGTGATGTCCACATGCATAACCACAGCACGTGGAGGCAAAGGGTTGGAAAAAAGTTTAATAGGACGGCCAGATCTACATGGTGAAACGTCATTTTAAATATAAAGTCAGAGACAGAGGTAGAGGTACAGGTATGTAGAGAAAAACAATGGAAGAATTTAAAGGTTTAAAGGCAGTGATGGTTTGTAACTGATTTTTCTTAGAGCAGAGTATAAAGTGAAACTTCTTGGGTCCTCTACTTTGTCACTCAGAACCTTTCCTTATTATAGCAAACATTTCAAGATAGCATGGTAAATAAGAATTACATAGAATAGAGAATAATTATATAAATAAAAACTTGATAGACTGTTTTGCTTACACACATTCCATATGTTTTATTTCTCTGTGTTACCACTGTGTTATCATTATAGTCCATAATAACAGCATATCATAAATACTTTGTAATATATCTATGTTTTACATGGGTAAGAGAAGATAACAGATCTAGTATCATGAGGATACTCTTTAACTTCAATCAATTCTTCTACATCAACTTTTAAATAGCAGACTGATTTAATACATTTTGGCCTCCATTGTGGTAGATACAGAACTATAAGTTGTAGAAGGAGTATACAAGTTCAAATTCACGAGTAACAAAATCCACTGGAGACCTGAGATTATAAAACAAATACATGACTCCAGATCTAAGAAGAGATAGCAATCTCGGGGACAGAGGATATCTGAATTCAAGCCTCCAGGGAGGGCATGCAACTGGATGCTAGAAGAACAATTCAGTGGGGTGAAATATTGATGACAGCTGGAGACAGGCTAGTGGGTTAGTGCAGAAATCCTTGAAGGCTACAAAAATTTGAAGCATCCACTGGCAGGTTCTGCTTCTGTGAACTCCTCTGAGTATTCACATAAGGTCCTCAGAGAGCTCAAGGAGCCGTACAAACTTAGAGGAAGGAGGAGGAACAGTAGCATCAAGTGTAGAATAAAATAACCTACTGAGAAAAACAAAACTGTTAAGCCAACAGGGAAACAGGCAAAAACTGCAGGCTTTATGATTTCAGTGATCACTCATCGACACCAAGAGCAGAAAACAAGGCAGAGGGAAAACAGTCTTCGTGGACAGAGAGACAGGATTCAGTGCTGAGCCCACAGCTTCAAGAATTGAGAAAGCCACACACATACCTAACACAGAGCCTTAATGAGAACGTCAGAGACTGTACATACCTCCCACTCACCCGGTGATGCCAAGAAGCTTTGCATAACTTGCAGTATAGGCAAGAAAGAAATGAGCACATGAGTGGGCTGGGGAGCTTCTTTGCGGCACAGCGCCAGGTAAAGACCAAAACCTTTAAGCAAGCATTGCTCTCATATAAATCCAGGCCCACCCAAGAAACACCCGTGTACAGGGATTTGAAATCTGTTCTGCACTGAGTGTAACTGTAGCAACAGGGAAAAGAAATCACCAAGTAGATCCAGTTATTAAGTAGATTAATACAGAGACCTTCATACCAGTTCAAGCAAGAGGGAATAAGGGAAGGCTAATTGCCAAGTCTACAAACCATTCATGCTCCCGCTAAATTACTGACATGGCCAATGTAGCTTTTAACAAAAACTTGAAGCATATGAAAAGGAAAGAAAAGAAAGTAAGAGCAAACTGGAACGAACAAACCATACCCTAACCACATTCCAAGGCAACAGAATAATCACTGAAAATAATTTTTAGACTTAATAAAAGGTGACAGTAATTAATAGAGTTTAGTATCGTAGATATGGTAGAGTCAACAAATTAATGAAAGTAGGCATGGTGAAGGATGCCTGCAGTTTCAATACTCTGGAGGCACAGACAGGCCAACCTGCAGTGTAAGCCTTGGCTACATAACAAAGTCAAGGCCAGGCCGATCTATGTAAAACCTTGTTTCAGGAAGCAAATGGCCTCTTATGTGGCTCAGTTGGTGAAAGTGTTTGGAGTACAAACCTGACTTATGATCTGAACCCACTTGAAACCGGATTTGGTAAAATATATCTTTAGTCTCAGCACTCATAATGTAAGATGGAAGGTAAAGACAAGAAGCTAGAAGGCCAGTTAGCCTCAAAAACACAACTCTGTGAAAAAACAAGAGTGATCCTACCTCAGCAAAGTAAACAACAAGAACTAAACCCGCTGCCAAAAACTGTTCTCTGACCTCCATGTGCACCTTGGCATGAATGCACCCTCACTCTCCCTCACACACATCATTATTATCAACATCATAACTTTTAAAATTATAAAACCAACCAACCAATCAACAAACAACCCAAAACAAAGAAACACAAATTAACAGGCTAGAACTGAGATCCAGAGCTAGGTGCAGAGGTATTCTGTCAGGTAAATTTTTGTAAACAGGCTAATGGAGAAATGCTAGCTTTCACAAAGCATGCTGCTGGAATAAGTAAAATTCAACACAGGCCCTTCAAAACTTAAAGTAGTTAATAAATTTGAAATATAAACCTGTGAGTGAGTACATACCCTGTGTGCACACGTAAGTGGATATTAGACATATAATATAGGATAAACATACTAAAATCTGTACACCTAAGGAAGCTAATCAGGAAGGAGGACTCTGGCTAAGATGCTCAATCCTCATTCAGAAAGGCAAAGAGGATGGACGTTGGAGGAGGGAGAACCACAGGGAACAGGACAGGAGCCTACCACAGAGGGCCTCTGAGGCTCTACCCTGCAAGGTATTAGAGCAGATGTTGAGATTCATAGCCAAACTTTGGGCAGAGTGCAGGAAATCTTATGAAAGAAGTGGAAGATAGTAAGACCTGGAGAGGACAGGAGCTCCACAAGGAGAACAACAGAACCAAAAAATCTGGGCACAGGGGTCTTTTCTGAAACTGATACTACAGCCAAGGACCACTCATGGAGATGGCCTGCACGGATGAACCCCTGCACAGAGGTAGCCTATGGCAGTTCAGTGTCCAAGTGGCCTTCATAGTAATGGGGACAGGGACTGTCTCTGACATGAACTGATTGGCCTGCTCTATGATCACCTCTCCCTGAGTAGAGAGCAGCTTTACCAGGCCACAGAGGAGGACAATGCAACCACTCCTGATGAGATTTGATAAACTAGGATCAGAGAGAATGGGAGAAGGACCTCCCTTATCAGTAGACTGGGAGAAGGACAGGGGTTGGGAAGAGGGAGGGTGGGATTGGGAGGGGTGGAGGGAGGGAGGTACATGAAGAATACAAAGTAAATAAACTGTAATTAATAAAAATAAAAATAATTTAAAAATCACTTTTAGATTTCATCTAAAAACTGTGAAAACAGAAGAAACACTGTTTAATGTGGATTTGTTGTGGATATTGAGATATAAGCTGTGCTCATGCTCATGGAATACACACACATACACAAACACACACACACTACCTGAGTGTGACCCAAACCCATATTCTAACTCTCTTGAGGTAGAGGCAAGAGGATTGTGAGAAGGCCAAAGCCAGCCTAACCTATGTAGTGAGTTCCAAGAAAGCTAGAGCTAAATAAACAGTGAGGCCCTGTCCTACAGAAAAAGAATATATTTTCTGATTTTTTTTAAATAACAGCTCAAAATTTTGCTCTTGTAAACTCACAACAAGAATATTAAAACTAAGACACAAACTGAGAAATGATACTTCTAAACCACATGCAGCCTAAAAAGCTTGTACCAAGAATAAATAAAGAACTCTTAAGGAGGAAAAGAGACAATATAATTAAAAATCGGCAAAATATATGGACAAAAAAAAAAAACATTGCTAAAGAAGATTTATAGATAGCAGGAAACATGGAGAGAGGGCTAGGGAGATGTCTTAATGGTTAAGGGCACTGCTGTTCTTCCAGAGGACCAGAGTTTGTCTCCCAACACCCACATCAGGCCACTCACAACCTTTTGTAACCTCCAACTCCAGCAGATCTTATGCCTCTAGCTTCCACTGGTGGCTGTACTCACCTGCACATATCCACGCACAGACACACACAGAACATGTACACATATTTATGCATGCATGAATGTATGTATATTTACACACACATAAACATATATATATATACACACATATATATACACACATAAACATATATATATACATATATATATATGTTTATGTATGTGTGTGCATATACAGATTAATGTGCATTTGTGTATTTACTGGTTGTCTCATTGAGAAAGGCCTGGCCATAGGGACATCTCAGGGGCAAGGATGCATCTAACATTCCGTTTTAGTTTCTAAACACTGTTTTAAATTATTTATTTGCTATTATTGAGTGTGTGTGTGATGGAGCGGGCACATTTGCCACTGCACACGTGTAGAGTTAAGAACACAAGTTTGTGAAGTGTGGCCTTTCTTTCCACTACGCTTGGGTTCTAGCCACTAGGCTTGTGCAGCAAGCATGTTTTCTCACTGAGCCAACATCTTTTTATTCCCCTTAATATAATTTTTCTTGATTAATTAATTTGTTTAATCACTTTACAGCTTGATAGCAGCCCCCTCCCTCCTCTTCTCCGAGTCCCACCCTCACACCCCCTTCCTCCATTCTCCCCTCCCCTTCTTCTCAGAGAAGGGGAGGCTCCCATGGGCACCAACCAGCCCTAGTATCTCAAGTTGCAGCTGAAATTAGCACATCTTCTCCCACTGGGACCTGACAAGGCAGCCCAGCTAGGTGAAAGAGATCCAAAGTCAGAAACAGAGTCAGGGACAGCCCCTACTCCAATTATTAAAGAACCCATATGATGACCAAGCTTCACATCTGCTAAATATGTATAGAGGACCTAGATCCAGTCTATATATGCTCTGTGGTTGGTGGTTCATTCTCTGTGAGGCCCCGTGGGCTCAGGCTAATTTACTCTGTAGGTCTTCTTTTGGTGTCCTGGACCCTCAACCTCCACCTCAGCTCCCTCCATATTTCCTTTTGTTCCTATAGAAAACTCTCAGAGCTCCACCTGTTGTTTGGCTGTGGGTCTCTGCATCAGCTTCCATCTGACATCTGAAGTAGGTGGAGGGAGGGAACTGGATGGGAGAAGGGGGAAGGAGAGGAGCAGGGATAGAGATCAGATATGGGGATAGCAGGGGTGAGGACAGGACTGGGAGACAGAACTGAAATCAATGCAGATATATCGCTACAACAGGGAAGGCTCCCAGTAGTCTATGGGGGTGACCCTAGCTGAGACTCCTAGAAGAGAGAGTTAAGGGGCCTGAGTGCCCACCTCCTGTAGCCAGGTGGGACTTCCAGTGAAAGGAGGGGGACACCACCCCATCCATAAAACCTTCAACTTAAAATTTGTCCTGCCTACAAGAAATGTAGGGATAGAGGTGGGGCAGAGATTGAAGGAAGGGACAACCAATGACCAGCCCAAAATGAAACTCATCCTGTGGAAGAGAACCAACCCCTGACACTATTAATGATACTCTGCTGTGCTTGCAGACAGGAGCCCAGCATTAATACCCTTTTTAGTGAAAGAGAGAGAGAGAGAGAGAGAGAGAGAGAGAGAGAGAGAGAGAAAGCCTGATTTTAGGCCTGAGGAAAGGGAAAGAAAAATCATGACTGGGCTTTTTCTCTGAGAACAGAGAAAACTGGGATAAATCAACCCACAGGAGTGGCTAGGGAGACTCATCCAGTAAGAATCTGAGTAGTGTTGCCTTGATGCCTTTAAATATCAAACCCAAGCTTCGCTGACTGGTATAGGCCATTCCATTGTCTAGAGATAAGATCTTCAGCAGATGAACTGGGGTTCAGAAGGGGGGTGCAGACCCTTGCCTGGTCCACAGTTCTGCCTTAGTATGCCAACAGTGCGGTCCTAGTCTTCAAAGTCACATGACTTTGCCTTGGCTTTTTTTTTCGTATTTTATTTTTTTCTTATCAGTTACATTTTATTAACTATGTACCCCAGCCGTGTCCCGATCCCTCATTCCCTCCCAGTCCCTCCCTCCCTCCCTCCTCTCCACCGTGCCCCTTGCCAAGTCCACTAATAGGGGGGACCTCCTCCCCATTCATCTGATCCTGTTTTATCAGGTATCTTCAGGACTGGCTGCAAAGCTCTCCTCTGTGGCCTAACAGGACTGCTCCTCCCTTGGGGGTGGGGAGGCCAAAGAGCCAGCCATTGAGTTCCTATTAGAAATAGTCCTTGTTCCCCTCACTATGGGAAACCAATTGGTTACTGAGCTACCACAGGCTACATCTGAGCAGAGGTTCTAGGTTACATTCATACATGGTCCTTGGTTGCATGTCAGTCTCAGAAAAGACCCTGTGCCCAGATATCTTGGCTTTTTATACCTTCAAACTTAAGTGTGTGTATGCACTTACCCAAACCTGCTCTTCTGTGAAGGTAGCTGTAACATGGGATTTGTGCCAGTGTAGCATTCTATGTCATAGGAAGTGAGGGAAAGCGGGAGAGGTAGGTGTACCCTCTTCACAAATTCACTTCTTAAAAAAATAAATAAATAAAATTAATAAGTAAGTACAGGCCCTCATTGGGTTTGTCTTTATGTCAGACAGTCCTAGGGTAAGGCAAGTGGAGGTTTCTATTGGGAATTTGGCACCAAACTGAGGGATACATGTGTAAGAATGGAGGAAGAGTAGGAACCTCCGCTGAAAGGAAGCTAGATGATTTTACTTCTGTTCTTTCTGAAGCCCAGATGCCACCTCTGTACATTTCCTCTAGCTGCTCTAAGGAATGTCACAGTTGCGATGGTTGAGAATAGCAGAAGCATTCCCTCACCGATATGGAGGACAGATGTGAGCCCACTAGTCTACCCAGGGCTCTGGGAGAAGCTGTCTGGGAGAAGCTGGCTTCCTTGACTCAGGGCCACACCTCTTCCATTGGTGTCTTCACACTATCTTCTCTTTTTTCTCCTCATTGTGCATTTCTCTTTTTTAACATTTTTTATTTTAATTTTTATTAATTACACTTTATTCACTTTGTATCCTCCCGTAGCCCCCTCCTTACCTCCCTCACAATCCCATCCTCCCTCCCCCTTCTCCACACTTGCCCCTCCCCAAGTCCACTGATGGAGGAGCTCCTCCTCCCCTTCCCTCTGACTCTAGCCTATCAGGTCTCATCAGGAGTGGCTGCATTGTCTTCCTCTGTGGCAAGGTAAGGCTGCTCCCTACTCATGGGGTGGTGATCAAAGAGCAGGTCAATCAGTTCATTTCAGAGGCAGTCCCTCTTTCCATTACTATGGAATCTACTTGGACACTGAACTGCCATGGGCTACATCTGTGCAGGGGTTCTAGGTTATCTCCATCATTGGTCCTTGGTTGGAGTATCAGTCTCAGAAAAGACTCCTGTGCTCAGATTTTTTGGTTGTGTTGCTCTCCTTGTGGAGCTCCTGTCCTCTCCAGGTCTTACTTTCTCTCACTTCTTTCATAGGATTCCCTGCACTGTGCCCAAAGGTTGGCTATAAGTCTCAGCATCTGCAGCTGTGCAGGCTGAACTGAACACCAACAGCACAGGCTCTAAGCGCAACAATCAATGAGTAGGGGAAGTAGGGACTGAATAGGACATAGACTCACTTGCCCACTTTTTGATCACTTCCCCCTGACAGGACTGCCTTGCCAGACCACAGGGAAGAACACAAGTTCAGCCCTGTTGCAACTTGATCAGCTCCGGTGAATGGGAAAGGGAGCTCCTCTTTTCTGAGGAAAAGGAGAGGGAAGAAGGAGAGAGAGAGAGAAGGGTGGGGCTGGAAGGGAGGAGAAATGTGGCTACAACAAGGATGTAAAGTGAATTAAAAATAAAGAAAAATGAGAGAGAGTGTGTGTGAGAGAGAGATTCTCCAGCTTTTTCTGCAGAAAAAAAAATATCACATTGGAGCTTTTCCTGAAACACATTTGTTCATCCCTGGGGCTTTTAACACAGTAGTCCAGGAATTTGCATTTTAAACAACTCCTAGATGTTTGTGAGGCTCAAAGATGAACAGGGAAATTGTGAGCCTGCAAGCTCATTAACGTCCTGTTTAAATAAAAACAAGAGGAAAAGAAGTGAAAAATAATTTGAAAACTTTAATGGTGTTTTTTATATAGTACGATCATAAAATCTTTTAAATAAGATACATTCAATTTTTCAGAGCATCTAATATTAAGATAATTTATAGTTCATACACTTTCTGACATTAAACAACTGACTATATAATGCATTTTTCTATAAAATGATTTTACATCTTATACAGATAAAATTATATTATAAAAACATTCCACACTGGAAAACTGGCAGTGCCTATTAGAAAACTCTACAAAGTTTCTATTAAAAATATATTTTATCTCTTTTGTTTGTCATAATAGTAAACAGAAATATTTTTTCTCTCTAAAATTAATTCCTACACCATTTCTCTCGAGGATAATAATATGTACAAATCTTATATCTGGATGAATATAAATAGCAATACTATAATATTCCTAAAGATACATTAGCAACTTTTACAAGAGTGTCAGCTTTTTTGATAAAAGCTTTGAACACAACTGAAATTTCAAAGCTATTTAAGTTAGAGTTTCCCATATTCAGAGAGATTCTATGGAGCTTACACTGCATTCCTATTATTGCTATTTCCAGTTGAATTACTGCAAGCAGTAATAAGAGAACACGTAGTGAGATATTGGGCCAGATATGAGAGCTGGATAAACTATTGGGGATTTGTTGAATGTTGGGGGAAGTATCAATTATTTCTCCGTATCACAGGGTTTGTTTGTTTGTTTGTGCCCTGAAACAAAGCCAGTCACTATTGATGTAATACATAAAATTTGATAATTAGTTTCAAAATAAGAGCACTTTGAGTCAGTTTAGGTCCAATTACAGATGAACAAGAAACACTGTGCTCTTCTTATTGGTGCTCTGCTAAACAAACAACTACAACCCGCACCCGTTTGTCTAGCCACGCCCCCAACCCAAATTAACTCATCCAATGGAAAAATAGCTAACAGTCAAACTTGCCTAGCAAACCTACTAATGCGATCAGGCTGGTGCACCTGATAAGCATTATAATAAGCAGAATGTAATAGACTAACAGCTGCAGAAGGAAAAATAAGATCTGGATGACATGGAAGATCATAGAAGCCTTCTGAATACTCAGCCACGAGGAAAAGAAGGAAGGGACCTATGTTTGGGGTTATAAAAATATCCCCTCTGCTCTCACTCAGCATCCTGACATTCTGGGCTGACACCTTGCTTTGCAAATTTTAAAATAGCCTTCCTCACTTTTGGTACTCAGGATCCCCAGTGCTCTTAATATGGGGTCGGGAGTCTTCGTTCCCACCAGCTGATGAGAAAGCAATCACTGAGGTTTTTCCAGTGCTTGAGAAACAGTCTTCTCTGTCAGTCTGGCCCTTCTTGAAGAAACAGCTTCTTTATCATTTCTAGTTATAAGCAGCTTATTTTCACTGATTGGACCTGGTTCCCTATCATTTCTAAAAACAGCTTCTGATACAGTCTGTACATGGGGAAGCTGTGCAAGAACCTGATGGTCTTCCTCAGACTGTGAGTGACATTCTTGGGAAAGTGATATGTTTTCAAGTGCTTGAGTGCATACATCAGGCCCTTCAAGGTGTCTTGGTCTCCATTTTTGATCCTCCATAAGCTGAGTAACTTCAGGAGCTGCTCGCTCGGTTTGCACGCTTTCCTCGTTCTCTCAATGTCTTCTGGGCCAATCTTCTTCCCAGGCAATCTCTCCATCAAGATGCGAAGCTGCTCTGTCGTGAGGTTTGCGTGACCGATATGCCGTTGCACACTTCTTTCACAGAGATCAATGTCTGCATGAACCAAATGGATGCCCACGTCATACTTATTCATCTGATGCCTCAGACAGAGACTCTCACACAACTCATAACTTCATTTTAAAAACAAGCTTTTCCTTAGGGGACTTATGTGACCTCTAGTTATTTCTGATTACTAAGGTCATATTATTAAATGTTATAATAGGATAACATACAATCTATTTTAAGCACCCAACAACAGTTTTGTGAGAAGCTTCGGAATTTGACAGTGAACAATAGAAAATTACAGACTTGTCACCTTCAGTTTTCCCAGCAAAAGTTGCAACTTTAGAATCACAGTATTTCAGAGGGGGTGGAGGGCAAAAACAGAAATAAAGTATTCCAGTTCTATATATTATAATGGAAATATCTTGAGCTGGCATCTAACCTTGGCCCTATTTGACAAGAGTCACTTTAACTAGTCTTTAATAAATATACAGAGCACTGCGGAAGCACCAGAGTGCAACAGATATGAGAAGCCAGTAATGGGAGTCCAAGAACAGCAAACACATAGCCTGGAGGGCATTTCAGCAATGAGCTTGGGCATAAACATAAGAAGGAGTAACTAATGGCTCTATTAACGACATGAGTCATTTACTATCTGTGAGCCTTAAGGCAACTTCGTTCATCTTTCTGGGCTGCAATGTTCTCATTTATAAAGCAGGGAATTGGGTCCCTTCACATACTGACAGCTCCTGGCTTTCTATTTCTTTTTCTTTTTGCTTCAGGGCTAATTATAGGTTCAAAGAATAATTTTGTTTTTCTAGAAACACAGAAAAGTTTCGTCTTTGCATAAGGAAAACCGCTGGTCTGTTAAAAGGTGTAAGTTTTCTAAAATCTATTGTTGTGGCGTCCCATGTCTGAAGCTTTGTGGGTGGTGTAAGGAAACCCTATCAGACAGTAGGCACAGCAGGGTATTTTCTGCTCCTCACTGTCTGCATTCAGAAAACCCTCCTTCATCTCTGTGGCATCACTTCCCAAGTGGTAACCAAAGTCAGAACTCTTTCCACTGTATATCATAAAATGGAAAGTTTATTTTATGGTCTGCATAAATTTCATACAGACCAAAGTTCATTTTCTCTTCTTTGGGTGTCTTCTTTCCTTCCCTCTATACCTCCTCATTTTCTCTGTCCACACCATTTCTAAAAGAGATTCTCAGGAAGCTTTAGCTCAGACAAACACAGCCTTCTCCTTGAAGAAGCTCAAACACTTACAGGGTTTTACTAATCCTCACCACAGATGTCACTAAAATGGTAATTTGGATGCAAGCTATCTAGTTAGGATTAATGAGAAGTTAACTGGAAGACAGTTGGTGCCCCTTTGAAAAGAATTATCAAATACAGCAGAGCATGAAATGTGGAGCAAGAGCCAAGGGACCAAGGACCTTCTTCTAGGCGGATGTGACTGGAGAAAAGCGCCAAGGAATATGTGGGCAAAGTCCTATTCCCTCCCAGCCTTGGCCTCTTTGTTTAGCTCATGCCTCTTTGTTTAGTCAGTACAAGGGCGAGAACAGAAACTTCCTGAGCTGTGAAAGGAATTGTGCCTCCATGATCACTTAGTGGGAAATTGTCAGTACCATGATGATTGTAGAAGGAAAACACCCATCCCACCACATAGTCCCATTTGGTTTTTATGACAAATAGGTGTCTTTGGTTCTTTTACTTAAGAAGGTGGTACCTTGGATGATCTTCTTCACCATATCCTGGTCTCTGTTTTGATGCTTCCATAGCTTCAGTAGCTGGAAAGTTTGTTCTTGAGAGCTGTGTCGCTGTTTTATCCTCTCCACACTCTCTGCGTTTACTTTTGTCCCAGGCAAATTGTCCATGAGAACACCAAGCCAACTGGGTGTAATCTTTGTAGGAACAGCAAACCTGAAGAATGCCTCTTCACACAGGGTGACATCTGTAGGAAAGTGGAAAATAACAGGATTCACTGAACACTCTACCTTCAGTCCTTCTAACACAAACAAAACCAATCATGAAGTGAGTACGGAAGCTGAGTTTTCTGCGAGGCAGTGTGCTAAGACGGGAATCTGAATAAACAGTTTTCTGTAGGATTCTCACAGTAACAGAGACCAACTGGATTTGTGTGTTACCTAACATTCTTTTGTTTGCCTTTGTCAATTTTGGGGGAAGGCATAAGCATTCATGTTTAGTGAGACTTTAATATGGATGCACACTGATAACTGACAAAAACTCTGCAACCTAATGCAAATATTAATACTTTGCTAAAAGGTTACTTAACGACTACCAGGTACCTCAGTCAGTGTCAAAGGAAAACCAAAGCACAAAATCACTTTCTAGAAAAAACTTAAATAATAATCAAAACAGTGTATTGTTTCTGTGTGCAATCATGATAGGGCACTATTGTATGTTCCTGTAGTAAACATGTTGCTTATCAATTGAAACCTAGCAGGGGATTCATAGGTGAGAGCTCTACATTTTTCCTAAGGAACTGTCAGGGTTGCTTTTGAGATTATCAAAGTGAATGAATTGGCCTATACTAAATGTTCAGTTAATTGGAAAAAATTAAAATATAGCCTGAACTAAAAGAAATGTTAAGGCTAGAATTAACTCTTTCATTACCCTCTTCACTCATTTTATTTTTTTTAGATAAGAAAAAGAAAAAGGTTAAATAAATTAAGATATCTGACAACACTGTAAAAAGCATTGGAAGTTGTTTGGAACTATAAAATGTACCTATGTTCATTCCTATATTGCATGTTCTGTGTGGTAGGAAAAGATGTTTGAGGAGCCATGCTGGTCTGTGCCTATTTGACCTGATGCATGAAGACACACAGCACTGGTTGGATGTCCCTCAGCCAGGTATTGAGTTAGTGTAGTAGCAGGGGCACGGGGTAAGAGAACATCAGGTCACCAGCAGGGAGTGCTTTGATCTATCTATATGTGATGACAGGAACCTAAAGAGTTTAACACAAGCAAAGCACCTCAGAGCTCCCATGTAACACATCTATAGATAGGATTGGTAACAAAGCCAAGCTTTCATTTCTAATTTTTCATTGCTTTATGTCATTTTTGGTTACCAAGTTACACTTTAGCTAATGTAGACATTCTAGGAAGTAATAAAAATATGTAAGTTAATTCTACAATTTGAAGTTAGCTAATTTTCTGCAGCAAAGGGGAAGATGGAGGGTGAAGAGGGGGAGTGGAAAGGGAGAGAGTGGGGAGGGTGAAACTTGGAGGAAAAAGAGGGATGGGACTAAAACAAGGATGTAAAATGAATAAAAATAAATAAATAATTAAAAAATAAATAAGAAATGGAATATAAATAAAAGAGTCAGGAAATGTAAACTGTGACTTTGTGTCCTGTCAGAGGAGGAGGATATGCCGAAACAGTATGAAGACAGTGTGGTGCTGGGTAAAATTACCTATTCCACATTTTTGCATTGTTTCCTTGTTTCTGGAACAGACATTGTCATGTGATGCATTTCCTTTCTGAGTTAGCAAAAGGCCAAGAGCGCTACAGTTCGTGTGTTTCCTGCAGGGAGCTTTGGATGACGTCTCATTCGAGAAGAACCCATCTGGACATCTTTTGCAAACTGTGTTTCGCTCCGGGGTTCCTGTGGAAAATACCCAAAAGTTAGTGCCTTTTCCCTCAACCCTTTCTCTGTAGATAATGACTTAGCACAGTTCTGGAGAGAGTTTTCACTAAGTTTTTACTGCTACTGTGCATTGCAGGAAACTTTCAGAATTTCCATTTTTCCCTTCATTAGACAGAGATAACAAAACTTCTACAGTCAGCCCCTCAGGCTGTTTCACGCAAGTTTGTTGTGCTGTTACCTACAAAATACTCCTGAAATGGGAGGTGGAAAGAGAGGAGGATGGGTATCATTAGTCCTGCCTCTGATGACGTGCAGTAAGGCTTGTCAACCGTATTCTTCGCATAATTATTCCTGGAAAAAATCATCCAGATAACTGTCGTGTGTCTGTTTTACTGTCACTCTTTGAAATCAGCACCCATTGAATGTTGCTTCGTTAAATTCCAATCGTTTCTTACAGAAGCTCTTTCTCTCCTAGCTACTAATTATGAAACGTATTAACCTTGAGAACGCCGCATTACACTAAACTCTTGAAGATGGTGGAAAGTTGACTGCTGACTCACAAGTCTGACTCAAGGTTGAGCTACATAATAAACAGACTGGATAGAGCGCTTGTTTACACTGTTGAGTAAACAGTGTGGTGGTTAAAGCTTTAGGAAGGATAACTATAAGGGTATTTTACTTCATGCTTTTGAGACATTTAGTACCTTTGAAGACATCACTCATTTTGAAAACTCTGAGTTTAAGAAACTTTCAATAGAGATGGGACTGAAAATAAATATATTCAAACCTGGAACTCTATTATGTGTGAACATAGCACACATTATAGTGTATTTGCATATGAAAATATCTCCATCTAGTGTAAGCTGGCTGAACAGATTTAGACTTCAGTATTCAAATGTAGATTGCTCAGGCCAGCTCTGGCTCATGCAAGATAACAGACACAAAAGAGACAAATGAAAGCTACAGAAAGTTATTAAATCTCATTTATTAAAAAATTCCTCCTCCCACTTCATTGTGTCTCTTACCCACCCTGGAAAGAAAAAGGGGGGAAAAGCAAGTAAAACAGATTGGCTCAAGTCTCATCTCCTGTCTCTTCCTTTATAAAAAGATTGGTGATTCATGGACCTGTAAGTATGACAAAGAGCTAGCTGAGATGCGGAGGAGGGGAAACCACAGCCCTGAAGTCTCACACAAATGCTATTTCAACACTGCAGGGACATTGTCTCAAGGACCACTGTCACAAAACAAAATTTGTTTCATTTGGGTTTCTGGTTTACTTTTCATACAGCCCTCTCCTTAGGTGGAACCCTACTCCATGCTCAATTCTACAGCACTGTAAGTAGAAAAATTTTGGCATCCATCTTGGTCAACTTTCTGGGAATAAATCATGTAACTGTGTAGACCCAAGAATCCATATGCCAACTGCCACGGGATTTACCAGAAAGAAGTTTTATCATTCTTCAGGTATATATTAGTGGCTTGAGTTTTCTGATGTCACCTAACAAGAAGTTCATATAAAATATTATAAAATAGTTCTTTGGGTAAACTGGCCTTTCCAATTCTTTAACAAGAGGAATCCAAGAAGGATAGATATACAGATATAATCTGTTTATAGGCTTCATCTAATAACTTTTCTGGATAGGACTTCTTTTAAAATCGTCAAAATTTTTTTAGCTAAAAAAGATGTAGCCCTCAAATAATGATTTTACCTTTTTGATATCTGTAGATGTAACAAAAGCCTAGCCTGGCAGGCAAAATGCAAAACACTCCATTGATATGGAGAGGACTAGCTAGCAGAAGAATATCAGGAGGATATAAAGAAAAGAAAGCTGTGTTGGCTTCAAAATAACAACAAAAATAGTTATCAAATATTTTTTTGTAGAATGACATCACAGAATCCTTCCTTCCATTTGGCCTGGAAGCCTCTTGTTCCTTGTACCCTTGGTATCGTCAACCTCAGGGTCATCTTGGTGTTTCTTTGGAGATGGGACTCCCTAGGCCTTTGCTACCACACATGGCTTCAAGTATATATGCTTCCTGTGTCTTCCTTCAAACCTAAAATACTGGTTATCTCAACTTAGAATTTGTCCCAAGCAATTCATGTATTAGGCCGTGACCTCTCAGCCCGGAGCATATTGGCCTACCACAGTGGGAGGAGGCTTGCAGCTGGTAGCTTGTTGCTAGACTCACAGGGCATAAGAGAGGCACCAGGCAGTCTCCCATATAAAGGAACAATCTAGCCTAAGTAAAGAGAGCGGACTTGAGGGATTCTGCCTTACAGCGACTTATCAGAATTTACACGGATTACTCTTTCTTCCCGCTAAGTGGCTGCTTTTCATTTTCTTAAGCCACAAGCAGCTGTAGTCCACAGCGCAGCTTTGTACATATGCTAGAAAAGCAATTTGGGTTTCAACTTTCAAAATTTCTCACTAGCCCCAGCCCATGATGTTGGGAATGGGAGAAGAGAAAGTCCTTTTTTTATGTACAAGGACTTCCTGTTGGGTGGACAGTCTGTTTTGTCTAAGATAAAGAATAAGCTGGTTTGAGGGTTTGCTACTGTCTTTATGCTCCAAAACATTCAACTCTCATGCCAAAAAGAGAAGCAGCTTCATTTTTAATAATGAAATATATTTCCCCTAGCCATTTTCCATTTTTACATAATTAATTACAACTGCTCATTGTTAGCACTCCAGAGCCTCACTAATATCAGCATAATTACTCTCTTGGTATCAATTAACATTTCTGATGTTTGTCAAAAAGCACTGCAGACTGAAACTGTCTATGCCAAAGTGAAACGTGGCGGTATATATCAGCTTCTTGCAGTGCAACTCAGACTATGGTCCTTTAAAATGGAGTAATCCATCATGCATCTCATTAGAGACCAATTTGCTGCATTTGAGACTCCTCACTAAATTACACTGTAGTGGCAAAGTATTCCTTTGAGAAAATCTTTTGGAAACAATCCAGATACACAGCTCACAGGTACTATTACCTTTTATTTGGACACTGTTCCTTAAACTAGCTGCTATCTGGCTTTCTATGGTCCTAAGTGATTTTGCTGTGCATTATAGCAGATACCTACCAGCCTGCACCACTCCCAAACCTGGAGGACAGCTCCCGTGCTTCAAGCAGAATTCCAGCTCCAGGTAGCGCCCTTCCTCGCATTCACAAACTCGGTTGTGGGTGCGGTTGCATTCCTGCTTCACAGACTGCAGCTCCTTGCACACTGGGCTACAGTACACACACTCGTCACTGGTGTGCCAGCTGTCTGTGTAAGAGTGGTCAGGGCAAGGGACGCACACCGTCTTCCTCCTGGCCGTGCAGTGCTGTTTCAGGTAGGTGCCAGGAGAGCATTTGTCACACAGGAGCTGACGACCGGTTTCTGGGTCATAGTGAAGGTACTTTGGAGGGAAGGTTTCCTGTGTGGTCCATTCAATGATGTCCAGAAACTAGAAGAGAGGTGGTGATTAGTCAGTGTAGAAACAGGGTGGTAGTTCTGTGCCAAGGCAACGTCTGAGTCAAAAGTCACCCACAACCTCATCTTAATGCCATTCCTGGGAGCTCCTACACAAGAAAGGTTCCAAAGCCATGACTTTGCTTCCAGTGGTTTTGCCAACAACCAAGAGGAGAGACAGCAACAGATGAACAAGGCCATGCAGACTCATAGAAGACCACAATAAAAAAGCTCAAACTAGCACTGACACTGGGGTAAAAGAGCATTGAATAGCCATTTGACCTCAGAGACTTTGTCACCCCAGGTCTCAGGATGATCTCTGGATTAGTCAGTGGAAGAAATGACCACTCTCACAATATCCACCCTAAAGTCATCTAGACTCCTTGTCAGAAATGCAGATCTCTAAGACGTAGACCAGAAGCACTGAGTTCCTATTGGTGGGGATTGGGGATTAACACTACAAATGAACAAAAGTACTATGTTGATTCTAATGTAAGAACTTTTTCATATTGGCTTTTCTAGTTACTGTGTGCCATATTTTGTCCTAAGCACTCCAGATAACAGTTCTAAATTAAATAGTTCAGAAATTCTGCACCTTGAAATTTATAGTCCGGTTAGAGAAGAAAATATATACAATAAAGTAATGTATGGAATGTTAAAAACTAAGCAGTATTTAAGAAAACAAATGAAAAAGCAGGTTAAGAAGATGGGAAACATGAAGTAGAAGATGGGGAGACTATACTTGCTAATTTGGTTACAGTAGCTGGACTCAGGCCTAGATAATGGCACTTTTAGTTTCCTTAATTAGGGCTTAATAATGAAAAGCAATGAAATAAAGAGTTGATGAAGTGGTAAAGTACATGCTTATCAGTGGCTATTAATAGCATGGATCATTCATTCATTAGTTCATTTATTAATGCAATAGATCCCTGTAAAATGTCTGCTAGAATTCAGCAACAAGGAATACGCTATTGAGTCACATAGAGCACAGTCCCTTTAAGCTTATAACCCCCTAGAAGAGTACTAGTATTTTAAAATTGACATTTTCTCCAAAGAGCATGCTGGCTGGCAATCTTGCCTCGCATAGATAAAACACATCTAGAAGACAAAATGACTGCCTTTCCCTGGATTCACTGGGTGAAAGATCAGGGAACAAGCATGGGTTAAGAAGCTACCATCCACCATGGTAAGAAGCTTGTGAACCAGAAGCAAAGAGCCGACAGGCAAGGGAACTTTACGGAGAACCAAGGCACGTGAACACTACCTCCCCAAAGTCTTCAGAGAACAACTTCACACTAATTACAGGAAACATGCTTTCAGAAGAAGCAGTGTCATTTGTGTGTAAAGGGTGGCTTGCTTGGGTTTTATTGTTTGTTTTTTGGTGCAGGGATCAACACTGACTGTTTACAGGTTTGGGGAAAGAAGCAAACCAAAGAGTAATTTTTTTTCCAAGATCTTGTTTGTAGAGCTCAGGAAATGTCCCCCACTCACCACTACCACACACCTGGGGAAAACACACCAAGCTAGAGAAACGGCATTCCCTGTTAAAGCAGATGTGGTCAAGGCAAGAAGACTAGTTCCTTTTATAAGTGTTCAATATTTTAATCTAAGTGACTCCGTTTACTTCTCAGTGGAATATAGCCAGTGTTCTTAGAACTTATGAGCTGATAAACTGATGGAAAAAGACTACCTCCCCAGGATGATGGATCTTTTAGCAGAGAATATTTCAGGGTGCTTCAATATGAGACACGCCAACCAACAAGCTGAGAGTGGAGCAGTGCAATGTCAGGCCTTGCTTGCTCACCAGGGTACCCCATAACTTGAGAGGTTCTGAAGAAAACATGTTCTTTTGTTTCCCTGAGGCTATTTATTGTCTTGAAGGACGCAAAGATGAAATGACTGACTGTCTATTGTTGATTTCAATATGCTATGAGGCATGTTTTAAGGATCTGGTTCAAATATTTCTCCAATCCCCAGTGCTATGGCATGAGGTTTTTGTTAACACAACATGCAAACCCATATGAAAGCAATGAGACATACTTTTTTATTTTCTCTTGCGGTTCAATTTACGTTTCCTGGAAAGCCACTTTTGAGGGTTTTGTTGGCTTTCAGGAGGTATGGCTCATAGGTCTAGAGAGGCTTTTTATCTCAAGTGCTACATCCAGCCATATTTCTCATCATTGTCCTGTGCCCATTTCCACAGGGATCAAGAAGGATCATTTGTTCATCAATAGTGACACCTTCTCCATTACTCAAACATGATGAAGATAGGATGAGCAGGAAAATGATAACAACTGCTCATGTGCTTCACCCTACAGAACCACATAAACACCAACAACTGGTTAGTACTTCTAACATGGAAAAACAAAATCTGAAATGCTCCAAATTCCAAAGCTTCCTGACACTTATGTAAGTGCTTAAGAACTTTATATTTTGGAGAATTGGGGGCTTAGAGTTTGAAGATAAGGGAATCTCAGCTATCAAAGCATATGCAATTATTCTTAAATCATTCTTTAAAGTCAAAATATAAAATATTTCAATTATGAGACTTTTGGACTCAAGACTCTATCACTAAGAACACTGATACAATTTGTAATTTTTTAGGAAGTTGACATGGTATTGTTTCCATGACCCAATATCACAGGGAGTAATTATTTCTTTGAGATACTGGGAAATTGGGGTGAAAGAAATTCAGAGAGAAAGGGGAATAGACAAAGGGTGTATTTAAGAGTCCACCCTTTTAAGGGAGTAATTAGTAGAGAAAATTTCCTCAAGACTACTCTGTGGAATCTTACACATTTGAAAAACCCAGAAAGCTTTGAGGAACAACAGACTTGTTTTCAGCAAGTTCAATTGGATCTCTGTGCTTTACTTGGAAAAAAAAAACCCACTTTAGTAAAAGTTAAAACTCTGTGTGGTCAAAATTGGACAAGTTAGGTCTCAATCTTTGGTTAGCCCCAATTCCCACACAGAATTTCTGAACTTGGTATCTGGACAGAGGATGGCCAAGATTAATACATCCCTTCTTCTCATTCCCTTTTCTTGCTTCCTTTTCCATTTCCTGGAGCAATGATAGAGATGTGGTCCTAATATTAGCTATTGCTCCTTTGCCTACTGGTAAGATACTTAATGAGAGTTTAAAAATAAATTTCTGTGTAATGTAATATTTAAATATCCCTGTACCTCTGCAGAAGCTGAGGTACATATATAAGCATGTCTGCTGAACCTGAAAGTGCTTTTTATAAAAGGAAACATCCTTTATATCTTTTATGTTTGATTTATAAAAGAAATTAAGTATAACTTTCTTTTTTCTTTTTATGTTCTCACTTGTCCTTTTTCCATTTTCTGTCAAGCCTTTATCTGGTCCAATCACATATGCTTAAAAATAATCTAAAAGTCATAAAATCTAGTACACCTCACCAGTCTTGGATTTCTTGTAGAAGTTTCCATATCACTTTTCTTGAAAGGATAGTTAAAATTCTCTTTCTAAAATCTTTATTACCCATTTCCACTTTTTTATATTGTTACACAATCAAAAAATTTTCTATTCCAAGCTTATTTGTCTTTTCTTATCTACCAAACATTAACAGAGATGGGACTGAGTGAAGATGGTGGGTAGACTGAATTAGTTCTCCAGTGTCTTCTCTAGCTTTACCATTGCGTGGTTCTTGGTTTTCAGGAATGAGCTCAGAAACAAGGATCCTCGCCTCACACCCTTGAGACTTTTCACTCTACTCTGTTTAGGAATCTCTTGGTATTCAGATTTTTTTATACCAACTCCCACTTTTCAGGTTTGCCTTCCACTCCTTCTCAAATGACAAGTGATTTGGCTAGAGCCTTCTATTGGTTTATGTGACTTTATGACTTCCTAAAAGACAAAGGAGTGCACTTCCTCTGGCCGGTTTATTTTCGGATTATGCAATACAGACAGTCCCATACTATGGGGCTTGCTTTCTGGTCTGCAGAACCATGAATGACCCAGTGGGTTTCCATTTATGGAAGATTCATTAAAAGCATCCCACGCAGAGCCTGAAATAGGCATTTGGTTTGGGAGTTCCTTTTGTAATCCCCCGTCATGATCTTTGCCACAGGGAACTATTTGAGGATTGTCCGGAGTTAGCTAAACGTCTGGTCAGTTTGTAAACTGTGCCAATTTCAAGTTCATCTCAGTCATTGAAGGAAACATCCAGGATACATACAATTGAGAGTTTCATGAAGATTCTGTATCATATAAATTATAAAACTTATTAAAATAAACACTTTTCACATTAAGTTTCATTTATGTATTTATGTATTTATTTATTTATTTTCATTTTGGTCCTTATCACCCACCCACCCCCATTTTTTTTTAAATTAATTAGCTTATTCAGCAAACACTAATTAAAACAATCACTAGTCTCTGGAAATACAGCTAGATGATGTATTTTATATGCCCAGCCTGATATATAAAATGTATAACCTATTCACTGACAAAAAAAAAAAAAGAATGGAGACTAAGGAAATGACTGAACAGACAATCCAGTCAGAGATTATGAGAAACAGTTGATAATAAGAGAAGGAAAGATAGATGAATGTTGGCTGACTTTAGTGGGAAGGGTAGGTATTGAAAGAAGCAGGTGAAAACTTGAGTTTCTTGACATCTCCACTAATTTCTGAAAACAGAAGTGTCAGCATACATGAATAAAGAGGAGGACTTTAGGTGGGAACTTTCTTCTTTATATATGAGACATGGTGATGATTCTAAGCAAAGAGCTGAAAATAACTAGTGACAATTCGGGGCAGAAATGTAACTGAGGACCAGCTTTGAAGGTTCTGAGCAGCATCAATGTTTCTAGGAACAGAGTGGAGATGATTACCCGAGGATATTGTATATAAGCAGAAGAGGGAAAAATAGACACTAACTTAGAGCATTTGCATGTATTTGTGAGATGAGATGAAAGAGAGAGAGTAATAGTGCACAGATGTCATGGAAAGTCTTTTGAGAAGCATATGAAATGAGTCATGAACAAAGTTGTGAAAAGCATACAGCCTGGCAACCCAACATGAACTACCATGTGCACTCACCACTGGAGAAGTCGCACACAGAGACTGTGAAGTTCATTCTACCACTGCCTTGGTGACCCTGGGTCACTCATTTCCTGTCTAAGATAGGAATGATTCTGATTTTTATATTCCCTAAATAATCAGTTTCAAATCAATAGCAATATAGGAACTTCTTTTTCTTTTTTTAATGCTCAATATCAGTTTTTATTTACTCATGTACACAGGCTAGAACCCTCAACTCCATCTCCAGTCCTGTAAAACCGCAGTTATGTGGCAGGAATCATGGAGCAGTTCATCAAAATCACTTTGTATTTTTCACACCATGGCTTGGAATTAACTTTCTGTCTTATGTGATTGAACAAATGAACCTTACAACAATTTTTGGTCAGTTTCCCTCCATAATTTATTTTTATATTTATTTTTTTCTTTTATTAAAAATAGATTATTTCTTCATACAAATATAAAAAATGTAGGACATAACTATGTATGCTGATTACATAATAAGTAGGAAGTGAGACTTCTTGAATCCAATCTATTACTAGAAATGTTTTGCATTTCTTGGTCGATAAGAAGTTGTGCACCTAAAATGTGCCCCAAATAAATTCTTTATCCTGTTCTTAATCATCTCCAAAATGTTTCTCTGACTTGTTAGTAAGATTAGTTTCATGTTGGGATTGTACCTCACTTGGTAGAGTGCTGGCCAAGCATGAACAGATACCTGTGTCCACAGCAACTCATAAACCTGGGTGTTGTGCTTTGTCTTGTAAACCAAACATTTGGTAGGTGAAGGCAGGTATATCAGAAGTTCAAGATCATACGTGGCTCTAAAAAAGTTCATGGCCAATTTGGATTTCACTGGACCCTGCTTCTAAATACTATATATACACATTGTATAATGAAATTGGTTTCAGTATCTTCTCAATGGTGTTATTTTCTTGCTTTGCCAAGGAAATCAAAGGCTGGTCCATGCTTTTTCCTGCAAGACTCAGGAAAGAGTTGGTCTCCATATTCTTTGAATGCTTGCTATGAGTTTGTACAGCAATCTAGGTATTTACTCAATCTGGCAGATAGGTTGAATGTGTTCTCTGTAAAATCTCTGATATTTGGGAATTACACAGTACAGATGATTATCCCAAAGTGTAAAGGATACATTTGCAAGGACGTGCACAGACCCTGCCGTTTCTTGTCTGTAGACTGACAGAGGTGAAAGATTTGCCTAGAGGAAGGAGTTTTTCTAATGCATTTGTCATTTGCATGGAGTTTTGCAAGCACTGTTTCATTTGTACTTAGCTTCTGTGGACAAAGGCCAGTTCATTGGAGAGGTTTATCTGCTGCTTCCAGGTCCCCTCCTGAGGAGCAGCCTGCTTAGTAATTTCCACACTAGCCAGTTATTTGGCTCAGGGTAATGTCTCCAGGTAAAGGAGTAAGCAAATGAATTAAAGCTGTTCATCTCTACATCTGTGCTTTGGTGCCAACTGCTTTCCCAGGCAAATGAGGAAAAGGATATACAAACAACTATGATTTATTAGAAGAATTAGCGGGCCAAACTTGATGTGAGTTTGCTTCCCTTGAGGCTGAAGAACAGTCTGCAGGTAAAATTTAACTTTCAATGTTATTTTTGTTCACTTCAGAAATTTCCTTTAGTTTTCTGGAGGCATTAACATTTATTAGTAGTGTTTTGTTTGTGCTTAGACTCAGAATGGACAAAACTGATTTGCTTGATGGAAAAGTGTTACAGGTGGTTAACATTTTACTGATTAACCAACTTGTAAAAGAAAAACATAACAAACCAAAATGAAAAGTTAACATTCAGGAAAAAAAGAGCTGTGGATACAGGTTAAAATAAAAATATATAGAAATCTCATACATTTGGGTCTTTAGATCCTAATATTTCTTTTCTTGGTCTCATGTTCATCACCTTATTGGAGACATAATATCAGTCTTTCTATTTTACATTTCACAATTTGTGGGCATTTAAGTAGGTTTATTTTGTATAAGAATGAGCAGTTACAGAGGGAATGCTGGAAGTAAGGGAGAAAAACAAGCATAGCCTGCTTGGTGATACTCGCGGAGTAGAGAGTTTTAATGCCATCTGCTGCTAAGCATCTGATGGCTGCTCTACTTTGCAGCCCAGCTAAGACTTTATGTAATGTTTGTTGCCTAAATTTTTAATTTTCATCAAAAGAAAGTGTTTGACCTGAGGGGGTGGGGTGGGAGGGTGATGTCATTTCCATGATTACTTCATTAAGCAAACTTTATTTAGACTAGCCAAAGTCTTCTTCCAAAGTCGGGATTTCAGAGACCAGCTCCTCACTGGTTTTGAGGTCTCTTTTACGGGGAAGGATTAGAGTTGACAGAAAACAGCTGTCAAGATAGTTGGCTGGTAGCACCTGGGCCCAGGGCTCAAGGCGTAGGAAACAAAAACTTTTTCTTGTAAGGTATGGAGACAATAAATATGTCTAACAATGTGGCTCCTGTTTTGGTTTCAGGAAAGATGTCCTTATTTGTGAATCTTTGTAACCATAGCTTTTGGGTTGTGATACTCTTCAGTTACAGTTCTGTCTCAAGCATTACACACAGTAGAGAGTTGGCTGCTGAGTCTTCTAGTACTGCTTGGGTATTACTATGTTCAAATAAGTAACTTCAAAATCTCAATGCCCGTAATCAACACCAAGGGGACAGTTTTCATAACTGTCCCAGTTGGTCTATCAACAGTCACACAAAGATTTTTTTTTTTTTTTGTCTAGTAAGTAATATTTGGAAATTGTATGTGTGTAAGTTTGAGGAGAAAAATTAAACAACCAAAAACTACAGAAAATTTAGGGTGTAGCATTGGCAATAAGATGCTTGGTTGGGAAGTGAAGATGTTGTTTTAATTCACCAGTCCACTGTTTCAAGTACTCATATTTCTCCCATTCCTCCTCACTAGACTGGAACTCCCTACCAAGTTTCTGGAAAGGAGAAGAATTGAGAATGCTTGGGGGGTGGCAAACACTAATGACTATAGAATTACACAGTAAACATCATTCACACCTTCACAGACCAGTTATTTCTTCTCTCTCTCTCTTTCTTGGCACTAAAAGAAGTTACAAGAAGCAGTGTGAGAATGTATGTCTGCTGTCTGTCAGCTGGTATATTATCCAAGTGTAGATTCTAATGCTCTTACTACCTGCCTATTAACATGGTTGGGATGCCTGAACAGGGTTTAACATTTTTTCCAAAGAGCAGTTGTCAAGCACTTCTTTGTGAATATAGATTCAAAGAAAATTTTACTCAGTGGTTCTAAGGAGATTGCTTATGACCGTAATCACACCTCTTCAGAAAGTCCTGAGGGAATGTCTTGCATTTGGCTTTTAACTACATGGAGAATGGAGGGGGAGGATGCCAGCTGATGATAAGAATGAGAAAATGTGAATGGATTTGGTTTAAAGAATAATATATGACCCTCAAATATATATTATGCTGTATAAAATTAGATAACAATTCAAAAGCTGCTTCCTTGTATGATTTCCTTGACACATTGGAATTTCTTTGTTTCTTTTGTATGACCAATGGAAACTTAACAATTGTAACAGAAGAGATTATTGTAAAATATTACTGTAATGTTTCATAGATAAAGACTAGATGGTTTTTGATATTCGAGATAGGCAATATGTGATCGATTCTTTTTTAAAAATATCTCAGATGACAAAACTTTAAATTATGGCAGACATTCTATATATCACCTGGCTCAGCTCTTCTATTTAGCAGGCAAAAACAAGGTCCCTGGCTATACCTCAAAGGTGAGGCAGAACTAAGAAATCAGGACCCCTGGTTTGCCTTACTGTTGTCACTCTGCATCTGGGATTTCCAATTACACTGCTGTGTTTTGGTACTGTTGATGCAAATTGATGGGAAGGGGATAGTGTAAGGAATAGGCTCTTGATATTAACACTTTCTAAGGATAAAACATGCAAGTTTTGAACAGGAGAGACATTTTTAAAAAGGGTTCTGTATTTAAACAAGAAAATAATGAGACCGAGTAGAAGATCGAAACACAAAGAGCAAGAATGAAAGGAAGAGAGGACAAGGGCAAAGTCACGACCAGGGTGAAGTGTAGAATATGAAAAAAAAAAATAAATAAAGAGTATGGCAGAGACCTAGCAAAGAATAAGGACAAAACAAAACTACAAGCAAGAACAAAGGTAAGAGAAAAACAGGAATCAGAAAATGGACCAGGGCATGGATGGGACAATGGACAGAGAGAAACAGCTACCAAACAAGAAGCATGGCAAGGCAAATAGGAGTTTTATATAAAAAACGTCAACAGGAAATGTACTCACCAATGACAGTGACTGTGCTTAGAGGAGCTACTGCTTTGTTTTAATTCTAAATTAGTCTTCTCATCCATTTCCATTTCTTTGTTTTCTTTGTGGTTACTTAACTGTTTACAGAGGGTATTGCCAAGGCACAGGATGAGTTGAAGTGAAGGATTTGGGGCTAGTTATTTTTTGTTTTTGTTTTTGTTTTTACTTTCAAATATGTTGCACTTCCACTGTTAGTTATAGAATATTAATTAACAGGGGCAGAACAGAGTTGGGTACTAATCCAGGGCCTAGAGTTTCCATCAGGTTGAGTAAAACAATGCTGCAAGGTGCATTTGAAATTTGTTCAGACAGTAGATCTTACATGTCCTCAATACAAGAGGGCTTAAGAGAGCAGGTGAGCATGCTAACAAGCTTTAGAAACTGGCTGCATTTTCTCTCTCTCTCTCTCTTTTCTATGTATGTTTTCTTTCTTTTTTGTGTGTGTTTATATATAGTATGCACGTGTATGTGTATGTATTTGTATGTGGATATGTGTGTATGTATGTGTGTGTATACCTGCACGCAGAGGCCTGAGGTCAAAGTTGTATGTCTTCTTTGGTAGGGCTCCATCTATTTCATTATTGCAGTCTCTCAATTTAATCCACAAGTTGGTGTCTTGGCTTATCCTGCTAGTCAACTTGCTCTGAAGCTCCACCTTGTGAACTCAGAAATTGCAGACGGGCCAGCACCCCCACCTGTCACTGTGTAAGATGTGGGGTTACAAACTCTGGTCCCTGTGCTTCATGGCACATACATGCACCACACTCACCGAGAAGCTCTCTCCTTTTGCATTTCCTATCAACTTACTGTCTGCAGGCTCAGATACTTGTGAGAAATCGCATGGAAAATGTATCTACCCAAGCCCTTGGGAAATTGTGTCACCTTATAGCTGGGATAAATTATTCTACTGAGTGTGTAGAACGCACATCACTTACAGAGGCCAGATTAGTGTGAGGTAGAGAGGGTACCACAAAGCTTCTTACCTAATGTGTTGTAACTCTATTCTTATCCCTTACAACTGTCTAAAAGTATCCTTTTTTAGACTTTCTATGCTAGTTATTCCAAAATATTCTGTGGTGATGAGTTCCAAAAACTAATTATATGTCACATAAAAATACTGTTCTTGTATCTATTTCAAGTTGGCCGAAGCTCATTCTTTCTTCTTGCATAGATAGTTTACAGATGTTACTAGGATTTCCGACTCACTAGTTCCTGCTATTGTGGGTTGCTAAATTTTATTTTGATTTTTGTTTTCTTTTCTAAACATGGTTGCTACTGCTGCTCTTATTTGCATTTTGTTTGCAAGACTCTTAGTGTTATAAATGAGTATGAAAGGTGCCTTCAGCTTTTCTTCTTTTGCCATGTGCAATATTCCTTCTCTGTGGTTCTCTAGGGTAATGACCTGGGTTGTTAATATTATTTTTATTTCAAGTCCAGGCTTCTTCGAGGGACTGAAATTCCTTGTGTCTAATACTCATCAGCTATGTTGGGATCGTTTTAAAGACATTTAAAATTTATCAGGGAGAAACTGAGTATCTAATGCTCAACTTTAATACCATTAAACCTATGTTCTCTAGTCAGTAAACATCAACACTCTAGCAGTATGGGTAGCTCAGAAAGCCGTTCATCTCTGCTCACACTGCACCTCTAAAGATTAGTATACAAATCCATTTAATTTTGTTACTTTTTCAAGAAGAGCTTTCATGGAGGGTTTGAGTCTCCATAGTAGAAACGTAGACTGTGATATTTAAAATGTTGGCCAGATAAATAGAAGGTTACATTAATATTTTGAAAGAAAGTCAAGCCAACTGTAATTGGTTAAATCACAATCACACTTTAGGTAGGTACATTCTGTTGAAGCAGCATGGAAATTTCTGATAGAATACCCAGTGCTCTAGAAAATTTCACCATAGTTCATTTGACTCAGCATAGATGTGTAACATGATGGTGGAGAACGTAGGGCTACAAACGAGGAAGATGAAAATCTGTGCTTGCAAAGAGCCCATATTTTGAGTACCACTCTATCGTTGGAGGAGTTCTGATGAGGAGACCATGACAGTTGCCACTAGGTATTCAGAACACCCAAAAATAACTATATGCCTTACAAGCCTTCAGATGTTCTGGTGGCAACTGATAAAAAATAAAATAAGTGAAGAGCATACATATACATGTATACACGCCACTGTGGTGGTTAGCTTTAAATATCCACTTGACATCACCTAGATTCATTTGACAAAATAGTCTGAATGAAGGCCCACCTAGGTCTCCTTACACTGTGGGACGTGAGCAAACCTGTGAAAGATTTTCTTACTTTCTCTAATTGTGGTGGGAACACTTACTCTGAATGTGCACATCACCATTCTTTAGGCAGAGGTTCCTGAACTGTATAAAAGTGGGGAAACAGAGCTGAGCAAGCCAGCATGCATGCATTCATTTCTACGTTTGACGGCGAATGTAAGTAGATGCTTAGGCCCCAGCTACTGTGAACTTTCTGCTATGATAGACTGCAATGTGGAATTGTAAGCTAAATAAACCCATTTTCCCTGTGCTGCTTTTCATCAAGGCATTTTTATCATGGCCATAGAAACAAAACAAGGACCATTGTCCAGACCTATGCTGGAACTCCATTTATTTATACAGGAGGTATCTTTTCCACCATTGTTGTCCAAAATGAATTTTTCAGGAGTTTAGTGACACGTGATTTGGTGAGAAAATAAATGAAATTAAAATTTCTGGCAAGATTGTATCACCATTTTAGAAAACCACAACACCAAAGCCAAGCCTGGTCAGGCTTTTGGGTCACCACTGAGGTCTACCTGCTCCCATATTCAATCCTAGCTGCGTGTCTGTGGTGAAGCGCCACATAAAAATGCCAGCATGTCATGACTTTATTACTTTGTCTACTGAAGCTTGTTTTATTATGAATTACTTTCATTTTATTACTATTTTATAGTACAGTTATGCCAGGATATTGATTTTGTAAAAGTTATATGTGTAGGCAAAATATATGTACACTGAATTGTTACAAAGGATTTATTATACAAGTGCATCGAAGAGAAAGTCAAATATCATCAAGAAGTCTGATCTATTGAATAAAATATAAATACATTAATAATTATGGCATATTTGCTTCATCAGAGCAATATAAAGGGGCAGCCAAAGACTGGTAGTCCTTGATTAACTGTTTGTTAATCCTGATAAATGAAAAGATTGTTTTTGTTTTGTTTTGGTGTACTTTAAGCCCCTCCCTGTTCCTTTTGGCTCCAAAGTCGAAATTAAGGCTGAAGGAAATTCTCTTGGTTAATGCCATGCTAAGGAAAATAGTGGTTTTCACAGAAAGCCTTTATGCAGAGGGAGCATGTGGGCTGGAAGCCATTGGGAGCAAAACTCAGAAGGCAAGTTAGTGGACAGGAAAGCAAGAATGGCAGACTGTGAGCTCAGTGTTCCCCTGGGAACCATGACTGTGGCTTCTAGAACTTCCTGAATAAAACATCTGGCACAGACTGCCTTCTTCCTCCACCAATGGTATTTGGCAACTGTAGTATTTAGCCTAAGAAGTAAAATTTAAAACTAGATTGAAATTAGGAACTGTGCTGAAGATTGTTAGGTGACAGAGGCCAGGAAGGTTGCTATGGACATGAAGCAGGGCTGCATGGGGTTGAGGATATGTCACTGACTTTTAGAAATATTTTGAGCATCAATAGTCTCCTAACAAACAAACAAACAAACAAGACTAGCAAACTCATGAAGTCATCCACTGGGTAAGGGGAGGGAAGACAAAATAAATGCCAATCAAAAGTCAGAAACTACAAGAGCGTTATCCCAAAGGAAGACTGGAACATTGGGCAGTTTTCCCAAGCAAAGAGCAGCTGCCTTTCTGCCTTTGTTCCCCTCCACTCCCTTCTGGCATAGAAGGACAAATTCAGAGCTCTGTTTTGAGAAGTTCAAAACGGGTTCTGACACTGCATGATGGATGATGGAGACTTTAACAACAGCTAAAGCCTAGTCCTAAGTCAGGCGTGTTGATGTTCTCTGTTCATGCAGTAACACATGGCAACAGAGAAGGAAATGACTTGGTATGATGAATGATGCCTCCTTGCAAAACAGCTCTCTGCTTGACTGTGGTAGCGAGCATTCTAAGAATGCCCCTGACCACAGACCTATCCTAAGGACTGCCCTCCTCTCTTTTAACAGTATATATTCCACTCTCATGGAAGAACCTAAAATATACTTTGCCACATGTTTTTCCATCCCTCATAGGATGCCTTGTCTTCATCTGTAGCAATAACATACCCCATTGCTCCCTCAAAGTGAGAATAGGAGGCCAACCCTTCCTCCTCTGAGTATCAGCAGTACTTCTTGAGTGTAGATGGCTCTAGATCATGCTTTAGTTACCTGCTGTCATCGAGGTGGTACCAATGAGAAGCAGAGGCTGCACTGGTTCTCTTAATGTACACATTAAACCTGGCACATCCCTGAAGCCAGGTTTTAGAAGACAGGAACTCCAGAGGGAAGAAATACAGTCCTGTTGTCCCTCAGGAAATTGGTGTGTGGGCATTTGAACTGGGTCTATTGGAGAACCACTGTCCTGCAACCTCCCTTATGAGCTCACGTAGGAAAGCTGTTGTTTTGTTTTTAATTTCCCAATCATCTGGGGCTTCCTCTTTTGTAACTGTTATAGTACATGGAATACTTGTCCCATATCTGCCTCTTTCGATAGGCTGTAAGGTCCATAAGGCAGGAACAATATGTACCTGGCTTCTCACTTTCTCCCCACTATCCAGTGGGATGTCTCATACAAAGAGCCAAATATCTGTAGTGATTCTGGTTCCTGCAGCCATGCCTCTCTGTTTTTCTACGATGCATTCAGCCTCTTCACATGCAAGTAAAATGTGTCCATTTCCCATCATCCATAAAATAAAGGCAACCTTAGAAACTAAAGAAAGAGCAAGATCCTCCCTATTCATTTAAATATTCAAGACACATCCAAACCTTTCTCTTCTGGTAATGTATTATCTAAAATAAATATTACCTATATACATCTCTCCTCTAAAATTTGTTATTATCTATGCACTTATCTATGTACATGTGTCCTTACCTAGAGCACCTCTAAAATGATGGCCTTTTTTTCTATTTGGGAGCAATTGCTGAGAGAAATATATGTTATTTAGTGAAAACCTGAAATGTTAAGGCAGATTCAAGAAGTTGGAAGGAATCAAAATATCACCATATTAATCATGGAGCCGCAGATGATGGGGTACTGTAGAGTAGTGAAAGCAAGCAATCTACTTTGTACATCCACCACTAGTGATCAATCTGTGAGCAAACCTTTAAAGGAGTGAATGTAAGAAGTCCATGATGTTTCATATATAAAGCTTAAGCACGAGCCATACCAATTTGTGGAATTGATTGGTCTGGTTATGAACATAGCCGTGAAAGGGAGGGATACAGGGACCTTTTGGGGAGAATGCTGACAATGTATTTGCAGATCCATATGCCAGCTCTCGAGTGCTGAGAAACGAACTCAGGCAGCCCCACTTGTACAAGTACTCAGGTGCTCTTTCCTTTTTCGTTTATTTGTTGTGTGTGAATGTGGGTTGCACATGTGTCACAGAGTGTGAGTCTCAAAGGGTACCATTCAGGAGTCAGTTCTCTCCTTCCACAGAGGGATCTGAGGACCGAACTCGCGATGTTAAGTTGTCGGTGCCTTTATGAAGCCGTCTCACTGTCCCTAAAAAGTTTCACTTCTTAAAAAAGTTTTTCATAGTGGAAGTGGAGGGATGGCTCAGCAGTTAAGAGCACTGGCTGCTCTTCCAGATGACTTGGGTTCCATTCTCAGCACCCACATGGCAGCTCACAACTGCCTGTAACGCCAGTTCTAAGGGGTTTGATGCCATCTTGTGGCCTCCTTCAGCACCAGGCACACAAGTGGTACACAGACATACATACAAGCAAAACACACATAGACCTACAATAAAATAAAATTTAAAATTTCTCCATATATCCATATTAGTGGATATACCAATTACCAATATACACATATCTGTGTACATGTAGATACAATTATATTAGTGGATATATCAATTACCAATATACACATATCTGTGTACATGTAAATACATAATACACACATATAAGGTCTACACATGTAGATAGTATATGTATAATCTCCTGTCTACCTTTTCCTGAGTGCCTTTTCTATTGTATATGCACATCTCTGTGTTCCCAGACCTAAGGAAAAGATTATGTAGTTTTCCATTCACACTGTGTGAGTTGGAGGTGGAAATTCAAACACTGGCTGTAGCGTATCCCAGACACAGATGTCAGTTGAAGACAGACTTCTCTGTCTGACTTGCTACTTCATGTATTTCACAAGGAAATACATTTTTGGCACAGGAAAACTTGTATATAAACCTTAGCAACAATTTTCCAACTGCCTAAGCTAAAGAGATTTCTTTTTTTAACTTTTAAAAAGAAGAAAAGGAAGGGAAGGTGATACACTATGTTAGAGAGATTCCTTTATTTTCCAAACAGCATTTCAAAACAGGTTTGAGCCCTCTTTATTTGGTGTTGAACTGATCTGTTTGTTTAAATATATTCTAGAACATAATTATCATTAGTCTGTTCATAATTTTAGTAACACTAAAGTTGAAAACCAGAATAGTAATAAAACTTTATTAAAATAGTAAATTGAACAGTTAAACGAGAGAATGTTTTCTCAACGTTCATAACACATATGTAAGTCAGCTTAATGAAGCCTCATACTACACTCCCCATCCAAACTGGTCTACACAAGTTTCAAAAAGTCTGACCTCTCTTTCCAACATACAGTCCACTTCACCTGCAGTAATAAACAGGTCAGGTCAAGCAAAGGTATGATGTACTGCACAAATGTAAATAAGCAAATAAATAAGGTAAATAAAATGGATTTAAAAGAAAAAAAAACAAAACAAGCAAAATGTCTTAAGTCTCCTCTTTCTGTGTCTCTCTCCGCTCTGCATAAACTGAGCAGGGACTTTTCATGGAAAGTCACTCACTTTCCAGAGCAGCCTGGTATAGCTAGAAAAAGGCTTCCTGTTCCAACCAAACCCCAGCTCCCTCCTGAGAAAGCCGGGCTTGATCCCCATCAGCTGGAGGGGAGGTCCCGAGCCTAGGTGGCCAGCAGCCTCCTGCCCACGACTTACCACCAGGAGTGCGCAGCACAGCCACTTGTTCATTGTGGTCCTTGGGAAACCTCAGGCGGCAGCCACTGGGCCAGTGCGAGGTGCGTCTCTGCAACCAAGACGATCATGACGTTTTATATAAGGTCTGGACAACAGGAAGTATGCCCTGCCTTGCCTTTGATCTACCAAGTCTCTCCTGAGGCAACCGTGTACCTTTCCTTTTTAGGAACCCTCGCTCTAGTGGTAGGGGCACGGGTTAACGCTTTAGGCGCCAGAGTGGGAGGATCCTGCACGGAGGCGTGGGGCAAGGGGAGGGGGAGCAGGGATGACTGATTTCTGCCTGGGGAAAGGGGGCGGGGAGAGAGAAGAAAAGAAGGAAAAAGCCACCGCTGAGCTGTGCAACAAGGCGGCAGCTGTCCCGCTGCCTCTGAGGATTCTGAGCCTCGTCCCGCCAGAGGCTAGCCTCAGGGTCTCTGTGACCTGCGGTGAGAAGCTGGGCACACGAGGGGGAGCCGCTGGGCAGCCCAAGGGCTGTAGCTCCTCTATTCCAGGTTTCAACTACAGCAGTAGTTTACCGAATGTCCCAGACACTGTTCCCTTTCTGGAAGAAGTCTGGGGTTTCCTTTTGGCCTATTGTCTGAATCCCCACCCAAAGGTTCTGGAGCTCCCCAAACAATTCCTCTCTAGCAGACATAGCATTTTTCTCAGCACTGTTGGGAAAGTTTGTAGTCATTAATGTGCAAAGTGTCTTGGATCCGCAGGAGGCATTTTTTTAAACTCATTTATTTGTTTGAGGTTGTCAAGACGTAGGGGAAAACAAAATAAATTCTTCATACCTGGCGTGGGAAAACCTTATAAGCATCTCTTCCTTTCCTACCAACCTCCTCCCAAAGGGTTGTTATCTCCTGAGAATCCTATCACTGAGTTTCTAATCTAGCGCCTCTTCACTGCCCTCTGCTGTTGGCACGTTTAGAGATTTGCGTAGAAGCCTTTGTCCCACCCACAAGTCCTCTCACTGCCTGTTTCAAAGGTGGACGTGATTGTGTCCAAATTTATTTTCATTCCAAGTTGCCATAGGTAGCTCTCAAGACTGTAGGTGGTCAGTCAACGCTGGTTACAGCATGACTGAAGTCCCTGCAGAACTGGCTTCCTTATCAGGAGCAGGGTAGGTGAGATGTCTCTTGAATAGGGCAAATTCTTCTGTCAACAAGAACTGGAGCATCCACCTCTTCACAGAAGGGTAGATCTCATACTGTCACGAGTTCAAAGTGGTTTATTAACACACCTTGGAGGAAGGAAAGGTTGCATGGTTCTACACCAGCTTCCGGTGCTTTAGTTTCTACTGCTGCAACTTCGAGATAGCAACACTTCAGACCCAAGTAAATCCACATGTTAACTTTCAAACTCTCCGCTAATGGCAGAGCTATTGTTTCCGTCCATGAGATAGATGTCTGGAAAATTAACTGAAAGCATTTCTCTCAAAATGAAACATGATGTCAGTATGCAGGAATGACACAACCAAGAATCACACTGAAAGAGTTGCAATGAGGGACATGTTACAGACGTTGAATTAACCTGTGGACCTGTCTGTAGGGCACTGTCTTAATAAATAGTATTAGTAAATACTCCATTGTGGGCAGGACCATTCCCTGAGCAGGGAGCATTTATCTGCATAAAAGTGGAGAAATAAAAATGAGCAAAAGCAAGCAACCGCATATGTATGTTTTCTTTTCTCTCAGCTCTTGATGATGGATGTGATGTGACTAATTTGAAGTTACTGCCCTGACTTTTCCACAATGATCGATTATAATACGGAATTATAAATTTAAGTAAACTTCCTTTTTCTCCTACTCTACCCTCCAAAAATATTTTATTCTGAAGTGTCAACTACAAAAAGATTCATGTCTTTCTGAGCGTGTTTCTGTTTTAACAACAACAAAACCCCTGGTATTGTAAATAGAACCATTTTAAATCATATTAAATATATGTCAACATGCATGTAGTTTTAAGCATTAAATAAAGATTGCATACAAAGTAAATTAGTGCTGATAAGAAGCATTTTCAAAGTCAAGGATTGTGGTGAAAGAGAGAGAGAGAGAGAGAGTCTCTCTAGGTAGCTCCGCCTGTCCTGACCTCACTCTATAGACAGGCTGGCCTTGAACTCATGGAGATCTGCCTCTGTCTGCTTCTGTCTGGCAAGTACTGGCAATAAAGGCATGTGCTGTCATGCCTGCCCTGGACCTGATTTTTCCAGCATTTGTGTGATAGAGACAACAGGATCGCATCCAGCTTAATGTGATTTTGGATACCATGAAAGTTTCCACCACCCCAGTTCTGGAATCACAGGCATGCATCACCACATCTGTATTTTTAACTTGGGTTTTGTGGGATAATATTCTAGTCTTCATGCTTGTATTAGAAGCACTTTAAGCACTTTACTGAGTGAACCACCTCCCCAAACTATGGATTCTGGATGGTGATTATCAACATTATTATCATAGTGCTGTAATGGGATATATGGGATATTGAAACCTCAGACAAATGGCTTAAGTCATTTATGTTTCTTTATTTGTATAGAGTATTAAGCAAGCTACAAATTGGAAATACTTAAGGATTTATGGGAATTTGGTAAAAAGATTATCACCCAATTATTAGTAAGATATATGTGTGTATGTATACGTATATATAAACATATATATACATATATATAGTGTGTTATGTGTGTGTTTTACTTATTTAATTTTAGACAGTCTGCTGTAGTACAGACTGTCTTAAACTTCCTAAACTTCCTACTTAGGCATGACTAGCCTTGAACTCTGAATCCTATTACCTCTACCCCTCTAGTGCTGGGATTGCAGCCTTGTGTCATTACTTCTGGCTTTCATTACATTTTAATTATTACTACATAAGTTTTAATTGTTACTATTGTTTGCAGCCTTTAGAAAACTTCTAGGAGCACAAGGTGAATTTATACTTCTGAGGGTATGAACCCGGTATTTTTCTGTGATAATCCCTGAAATTTACAGCTCAGCCTCTGGATCCCTGCAACTACACAGACCAAAAAACAAAAATAAAAAATAAACTTGATAGTTGTGACTGTGGGAATTGGTTAATTAGCTGAAATAGTGATGCTAATTTGGTTATCATTTGCCACTTGACACAAATTGGAACATCATTTATCTTGAATCACCAACAGAGCAGGTATTGGTTGTGTATCTCAGACTTTGTGGGCTGTTCATTAATCACTTGCTAGCAGGAAAGTGACAAGAGACTGTGAGTTATTGGTCATTTCATTTGTTATGTTCCTGTACCAATCTGATCAACCTCTTGGGATATTCCCAAGTGATCTTCCAGGCCCTGAACACTTGAAGCTACAGTTCATCTCAAGAATTAATTGGAATAGACCTGGAGATATGCACTAACCCTGAGGGGACACATTTGAACAGTAATGTGGAAGACTACATTCATCTTCCTGTGACAGAGAGGTCCCTCACAGGCAGAGGCCATTGGTATAGTAATCAGAGTCCTGTAAACTTAACCTGTGTTCCTAGGCACCAGGTATGCATTGTGCTAGCTTTCTTGGCAAGACTTTTTCATATGGACTACAAATTCTTTCTCCTGAAATTTTTAAATCAAATCCTATATTAAAACATTTTCACTGCCCATGTTGCTGCTTATGCCAACAGCATTGTCCATAGCTTTACCTTCTCTACCAGTCACTTCTAAATCTTAGAATAATGTACCTAAACACTGGGTGCTTCTCTTGGTGGAACAATTTATCTTTTTAATATAGCAGCTCATTACCTGTTATTCATTACCTATAGAATGTCATTTATAACCATCATCATAATCAGAATAGCTGAAATCCAGGCAATGTTTGGCTTAGGTGATCTGAGAGACAAGCCATGTTCTGAGGTGACAAGCACTCTGAGGTGACTGATCAGTTGTTTGAAACTTTGTATGCTTAAGCTTCCTCCACTGAAAATAGAGAATACTCATTTTGAATTCATGTGTATTAAAGAGCATTAACTTGAAGAATAAGAACATTATTCTTGTTATTTCCCTATTACCAAGAAGAACCTTCATTCTGAAATAGAAGAACAGGAAAAAAATCAAAGTGATGACAGGTTACTGACCTGATCTTTTCATCCTTGTTTTCTATTGTCTTAATAAATAATGTTCTAAACTTCAATTTTCTGATTTTAAAGGTACTGTATACTATGTTGAAAACTGGATGCAAACCTTTTAGTTTCGTTAATTATTTATTTACAAATTATATGAAAAGGCAACTTCTCTGGTTAATTTAGGCTCTGTCCTCAGTGTTCTGGAATAGATAAATAGCTACTTCACTGGAGTGGTCCAAAGTTCATGTCACTTGTACATCAAAATAATGCGTTTTGAACATTAAATTTAATCAATCACCAGAAAAAACCATAATCATGCCTAAGTAAAAAGAGATACTTTGCAAAGGGGATCTCTGACCTTGTGTGACTTTAAAAATGAGAGCTGAAAATTGAGCCTGTTAGCAGGTGGTGAGAAGGCAGTGAGGGTCTGGAAGAAAGATCACTGCAAGGTGGTGAGCCTTTATGTAGGAGGAAGTATACTGTGACATAAAAGAATTGGACTCCATCCTCATGATTTAGTCATCTCTACCAACACTCTTTGTTGCGTTTTGAATGTAAGTGGCTTCCATAGGCCCATACCAAGTGGCATTATTAAGAGTGGCCTTGTGGTAGGTGTGGCCTTATTGGAGGAAGTGGCCACTGGTGGTGGGCTTTGAAGTTTCAGATGCTCAAGCCACACCCAATGTGGCAGTCCCATCCTGCTGCCTGGGGATCAAGATGTACACCTGATACTCTCAGCTCCTTCTCCAGCACCAGGTCTGCCTTCATGCTGCCATGCTTCTGCCGTGGTGACAATGGACTAAGCCTCTGAAACTGTAAGCTAGCTTCAATTAAATGTTTTCTTTCATAATAGTTGTCATGGTCATGGTGTCTCTTCACAGTAATTGAAACTCTAACTAAGATACTTTTCCTGATATCATTCCATTGGTGTAATTAGATTTAAAATAAAAATTTGGGGGGAAGGATAAGATGTTCATCCTATAACATGACCATTATAGTTAATGGTGGTTATACTTTTCTAAATCTCACCCTGCCAAAGTCCAAAAAACATACATCCAAGCATATACACATAAAAGGTAAGTGTTGAGCTAGAAATTATTACCTAATTTATAGTATCTATGGAGATGCATATTATGCAGTCAGAACAAAAATGTCAGCAGTCCATCACAGAGGGATCTGTTCCAATCAATAAAGAGGCATGACATCTTGCTGACAGAATGTGTGACCTTTCCTGCCAATCACTGCAATTACTTCAAATGAAATTTCTCAAAATCCAGATATCCATCTTAGTGACTACACTGTCCCAAGAATTGGTTCCTCAATTAAACAGTGGTTTATTTTTTCAAACAAACATTCACCCAAAGGCTTCTGAACAAGTAAATATTCACAGCAACAGCATCTTAAAGAAACATGCTTATTCAGGGCTCCTGTTCAAGTAAAACGTTGACCACTTCTTCTCTGGGAAATCTGCTTATTACTCGTATTAATTTAACAATTCTTAATGTTTTCAAACTCCTGTGGAATTTGTCTGTGCCTGCCTAATGGAAATATGATAGATGGGATCCTTAGGACTATTCTGTTCATGGACAATTAACTGTTTCTTTCTGGGGAAGAAACTTTCTTAACTAAATCTAACCTTGGGAAACAGAAGCTTAGATGAGATAGTTTTCAGAGAATTAATGTGCAAGACTGCATTGCTTCTTCAAAAAAACAGTTTGTTTATAAAAAGGTTGAACTTAAAGGAACACCTTTATGTGAATATTGAGTTAAAGATGTATGGAAGATAGTCTTCCTTGTCATTCTGACTGGATTCAGACTCACCATGGAAGCATACATCTGAATGGATTTATGAAAGTATTTCCAGAAAGGTTTACCTGAGGAGAAAAGCCCAACCTGAAGGAGAGTCCAGCATCCCACAGACTGGGATCTCTGACCGGATAAAAAGGTGAAATTGTGCTGAGGGGCAGCATTCATCTCTTTGCTTCCTGATTATGGACACATCATGGCCAGCTGTCTCATTCGGACCATCATGCCTTCCTGCCCATGATGGACTTTGTCTTCAGACTATGAGCCAAGAAGAACGTTTTCTTTCTTAAATTGCTTTATATTAAGTATTTTGTCACAAGACCGAGAGGAGAAACTAACAAAGGAAGGGAACAAAGTTATCTAATGTTCAGTGAATAGACAACATAAAACAGGAGATAAAGTCTATCTAAGCCTTAAAAAGAACTATTAACTTTTGCAGAAAATGATTACTTAGCATCTATTGAATATTCAAAAGCTTTTCTCTCAACTTAAATTTTGATCACTTTATCCATAGAGAGTAGGAATCTATTGATACATCTTAAAAGTAAGTGAAATAATTTGGTACATAGGCAAAAGGGTTACTTCCTGTGATGGAAATGTAAAACATGAAGCAGAAGGACCACAGGGTAGCTAACTCCAGGATGGTCCTCACTAAAAACTTAGGCCCTGAGAGGTGGAAAAATGAGTTTCCGTTCCATCATTTATAACCGAAGTGTTTTTGGTAAGTCACTATGTCTCCTAGTATCTCCAGTTCTGAATTTTGTTTATAAAAATGGATGTTCCCGTTATTAAATAAATCTCTAATTGCTGAATGAGGATTCTAGCAGATCTAAATAATGTGACAATGTGAGTCCTAAAGTACTCTAATAACACTTTCACTAGCTCTCAATAACAGTTAACTTCCTTGATCCTATTTTCAATTACCACTCAAGATGGACAGTAGGACAATAAAAAACTAAATGTAAAAGTGAAGAGCTGATATACTGCATATTTTAGTCTTACCAAGAAGAACTTTGAATGCTTTCATTCCCAAGAAATAATAGACGTTTGAAGAGATAGACAAGCTTAGTTTGATTTGACTATTATACAGTGTAAAAACCTATTAAGACATTACATGGTACAACATACAATCTTTACCACCAAGTCAGGTTGGTGATAGAGCCCAACTGTAAAGCAAAGTGTTCACATGGCTTTGAGTTCTGCTCCCAACACAACAAACAAAACAAACAAGAATAAACAAAGCAAAACAATAGGGAGATATCAAAAGTGAAACATTTTTACAAGGTGCAGATGTGAAGATTTGGGATTATTTTTAATTATAGTATTGACAACATATTTTCTATATACTTTCAGTTTGTTGTTTGCTCAAACAATAACATTTTTAATTCTCACAGTCTGCAAATGCTGACACGGATACTGTTGTTCTTTTTCCTGTAATGATAAGGCTGTGTCTAGGAGGTTAGCTGACTTACAGGCTGTCAACAGCTAGATTTGGGGCAGCACAGTCTAATTTCAAAGTCTATGTTTCTCATTATCTCTCCTGACTTGACTCAATGGAACTGTTTTCTGAAGCTGAAATTCAATTAATTTCATTATGCAGAATGGCTAAGTGCTTGGGATATCTTCAGAGCACCCCAGAGTTCCAAGTAAGTAAAAATTAGCCTCTCTTCTCTGATAATTGTGCATATTCACATTCACTTATTAGGATTCAGTTCCCAAACTGTCAGCCAACATGAGCTAATACTTTGATGAAGTTATAACTTTCCTCCGTTAGGAAGTTATGAATACAATTTGCAGAACAGAAGAAGTAAATCAAATGTAACAAGATCCAATAGAAGAATGTGAGCACAGTCCCTCCATCCAACAAACCAGTCTTTCTAGAACCATAATGGCATGCAGGATGGTTGAAAATCAAGCCTGAAGTAGTGACGAGCAGACATCACAAATAAACCAAATGAAATCCTTGCACAGAGCAGTTCAACACGACTGGAGTGTACACAGGTCAGAGCGCTTGTAATCAAGACTTTTTTAATCAATTAAAAACAAAGAAATCATGAAATTTGCAAGAAAATGGTGGGAACTAGAAAAGAGCATCCTGAGTGAGGTACCCAGAAACAGAAAGACACACATGGTATATATTCATTTATAAGTGGATATTAGACATATAAGATAGGATAAACATACTAAAATCTGTACACCTAAAGAAGCTAAACAATAAGGAAGACCCTGGGTAAGATAATCAACCCTCATTCAGAAAGACAAATGGGATGGACATTGGAAGAGGGAGAAAACAGGGAACAGGACAGGAGCCTACCACAGAGGGCCTCTGAAAGACTCTATCAAGCAGGGTATAGAAGCAGATGCTAAGACTCATAGCCAAACTTTGGACAGAGTGTAGGGAATCTTATGAAAGAAAGGAGAGATAGAAAGACCTGGAGGGGACAGGAGCTCCACAAGGAGAGCACAGAACCAAAAAATCTGGGCCCAGTGGTCTTTTCTGAGACTGATACTCTAACCAAGGACCATGCATGGAGATAACCTAGAACCCCTGCACAGATGTAGCCCATGGCAGCTCAGTCTCCAAGTGGGTACCCTAGTAAGGGGAACAGGGACTCTCTGTGACATGAATTCAGTGGCTGGCTCTTTGATCACCTCTCCCTGACTGGGGAGCAGCCTTACCAGGCCACAGAAGAAGATGATGTAGCCAGTCCTGATGAGACCTGATAGGCTAGGGTCAGAGGGAAGGGGAAGAGAACTTCCCTTATCAGTGGACTTGGGAGAAGATGAGGGAGGGAGGGTAGGATTGGGAGGGAATGTGGGAGGGGTCTACAACTGGGATACAAAGTTAATAAACTAATTAATTAAAAAATAAATAATTTAAAAATGTATTAAGGCATTAAAAAAAAAAAGCTGGCATGGTGGAATAAGCCTGTATTTCCAGCACCTTAGAGGCTTTGGCAGAAGGATTCCAATGTCTAAATCTACATGGGCTACATAGGAAAGACAGAAAAAGGAAGAACAGAAGAAAGAAATGGAAGGAGGAAGGGAGGCAGGATGGAACAGGGAGATGGAAGAAATGAAGAAATGAAGGAAGAAAGGATGAATCTAGGACAACTGACAACTGAGTAGGAAGAGATTTGTGGGCAGAAAATAGTCCATGCTAGGGTCTGGGGAGAAGAGATGGGTTGGCGCTGGAAGACTATAAACAACGTGCAAATGAAAAACACTCCAATGTCTGTCATGACCATTTCTCCTCAGACACAGGCAATCACCTTTGAAGGTTCCTATTACTCTGGGCACCACAATGCACTGGTTGGAGACTAGGAATGTAAAAGAGGGAAACCTGAGAACAGTCAAGGTCACCTCCTGGTGTCTGCTAGGAAGGGTGGGTATCATCTGGACTTAGCTTTCTTCTCTCAAACGACACATTGCTGGGATGGGTTCCAGAAAGGACAAAGGAATACTTGAACTTCTAAACCACTTGGGAGCATCTTGCAGAGGGACCAAAGGCTGAGTTCAAAAAGGATGAGGTAATTACTTGTTTCAACTTCAGTTTGTGGGAAAAAAAAATGTTTTCTTAGCAAGAAAAGTCTGAAAATAAGACATCTTCTGCTCAGAAAGCAAAACAAAAAAAAATGAAAAACCTGTATGTAAGCTTATACCAACTTCACATTCAGTTCCAGAAAGTTCACAGTCTGTGATCCAGAGCAGAAATTGATTTGGAATGTTTTTGTTGTTTAGAGGATTTGGGCGGCCTATAATTTTCTTTATTTTTTAATGACTTGAGAATTTTATAGATCCATATAATACACTTTGTGGGGTTTTTTGCTGTTGTTTTGTGGGGGTTTTCTGCTTGTTTGTTTACTTTGGTTTTTGAGACAGGGATTCACTGTGTAGCCCTGGCTGTCCTGGAACTTGTTCTATAGACCAGGCTGGCATCAAACTCAGAGAGATCCGCCTGCCTCTGCCTCTGCCTCCTGAGTGTATCAATGTACTTTTCATTAAAAGAAATAAAAATTTATACAGAAAATATTTTGATAATATTCTTTCCCCACCCCCAACTTCTCCCTGATCCTATCCACCTCTTTAGCCACCCAATATTATGTTCTCTCTTTCTTTCTCTGCCTGAAAATAAAATAAAATAAATCAAAATAAACAAAAAAACATCAATGACAAAAAAAAAATAACAATTGTTCTGTGTTGGTCAACTTTACTCCCTGGAGTGTGGTTGATTTGTTCTATTGAAGAAAACTGCTTTGCTCTTTCCCAGTGGCTTTCAGGTGCAAATAGCTTCTTGTCTTTGTGTCTACTGCTTTTCAGTGCTGGTATTTTGTCTGGTTTGAACCTGATCGGGTCTTGGGAGATCCCACAGCTCTACGAGTTCATCTGTGCATCAATCCTGTTGTGCCTGGAATTTACCGCTTTTGTGAATCATCCATTGCCTCTAACTCTTGAAATCTTTAGATCGCCTCTTTTGCAGTCTCTCTCTTTTTTTTAAGATTTCATTTTTATTTGTATCTAGGTACATGGATGTATGTCTCTATGAACATGTGCCACATGTATCGGGCTGCAGGAGGAGGCCAGGGGTCTCAGGTACCTCAACAGTGGAGTTATACACACAGTTGTGAGTGGCCTGACAGGAGTGCTAGGAACAGAACTTGAGTCTTCTGGAAGACCAGGACGCGCTGTTAACCACTGAGCCATCTCTCCAGGCCTTTGCTATTCAGTTCTAAAGAGATGTTTGCATGCTGGTCAACAGTAACATTGTTGTACCAACCTTTCTCATACTTCAATATTTATCTTTCTACAGTTCCTCTCCAGGCTACTGCATTTTCCACATTATATAAATGAGGATTGTTTTCTACTACTTTTTGCACCATTACTCTAATCCAGTCTGTAGCTTTTTTTTATCCTTTGAAATTGTGAACTTCCTGGCAGTTCAGAGATTGAGGCAGCTGATTCTGCCTGGCAGGTGTGGGATGTGGGACTGAGTCACTGCTGAATCTCAAAGAGATATTTGTTTGAGGAAGCAGCAAACAGTGAGTGATTCAGGAGCCTCTTGGATTCCTAACAGCCTGGTACTTACCGCTTACCACGGTTTGTGTTTGAAGGAAGCTTTACCCCTGCTTTAGTGGTTGTTAGCTGTAGGGGAGATAAAAGGAACACAAAAGCAGAAGTTCCAACAGTAAGCCCAGGAGGAAGTGAGGAAGAGGGGATTTTTTTGTTGTTGTTGCTGTTGACCTTTTGCATTTTGTTCTTAAACCAACAGATATAAGAAAAGGCTTGGACAACACAGAATGGAGACTGCAGTTCAGCAGCCTATGGAGTCAAGACATGTGGGGACTTTGTAGACCAAGAAAATAGGGTGTGATGCTCATGAGTTCAGGCTATGAACTTAGACTGTTTGCTTCTGCATCCTAGCTCACCTGTTCCATACCTCCATTCTATTTCATTGTGCTTCCACTCTTCCATCTTGAAAAAGGAGATCATGCCAGTATCCACCCTTTGTCCCTTCTCTGCATCCCCCCCAAATATGCATGAAGTACTTAAAACAATGTCTGGAACACCTTAGCTCCCACAAACATTAGCACCTATCTTCAATAAAATTTATTGCTGAGTTACTAGAGAGTGGTTGTACTTTGAGCTGTGTCAACACAGATGCCAAGGTCATTGCCTAGGAAAATTTTATAATTGTAAATAATGGGCATTCTACAATGGCGACTTACTTAACAGGAAAAAACTACAGGTTCATAAAACACAAACTGTCCCGGGACTCTGGAAGTCAAGCCACTTAGGACTTAAGTGTCCCCAAGTACCTACAACATATCATCCCCTCAGTTGTCACTGTGCAACCTATGTTGGATGTCTATGTGTGTTCATTACCTCTTACCTGATCTCTGCCTCAGAGTTGTATCTAGTCTGTTACCTGTTTTCCAAAGAGATTCATATAAAGAGGTTAGATTAGAAGATAGGATGGGAGTACTTGACATAGAATGGGAATGGTGTATGTAAAGGCTTCATGAGAAACAGTTGTTTGGAAGAACTAGCAGAGTTTTGAGAGGAATATACAAGAAGGGAATGTATCCCAGACAGGAAAATGATTACTCATGGTCCAGGAGTGGATGGGAATGGGATGGGTAGATAACGATTGGTGGTAAAGGGACAGATACTGCAGGGAATTTGGTTCTATCAGGGGAAATGGACAAGGCTGGGAGAGGCTGTGTTACTACTGTTTGAAACCGTGAAGAAAGAAGGAAAGGTTCTAGGGCAAGAACATGTGCTATTAACAATAGGTGCTATTGTTCTTTGAGCAATAGAGGTTCAAAGGTTTTTACCATATGGATCAGCTTATGACACCATTTGCAAACTAATCTTTTTTTATACTTTATATTAATTTTTCCTGGTAGTAAGTTTGTATGACATTTAAAGAAGCTAATATGTACCTCATCTTATGTCATACTCATTGCTCTTAGAAAATAAAGACAAAGAGGTCATCTCCTTTTAGAGGAAGGCTTAAGAGAGGTGATACCAAATAGTATTGATGACTGTGGACAGAGCTTCTTCCACTCTGCAAAAATACTTATGTGAAATTAGACTGTGCTTTTGTTTCTAGTCTGTAGCCATACCATCCTGAAGGTGCCAGCTTTTGTTCTGATCTAGGGAGCTAAGGAGGGTCAGATCTAGTTAGCATTTAAAATGATCTCCTAGACACGGAGGTGGCTCAACGAGTAAGTTATTTGCCGTGAAAATTGGAAGACAAGAGGTCAGACCCTCCAAAATCATGTAAAAGTTAGACATGATAGCAGGCACACCCCTAATCTCAGCACTCCTAAAGCAAGGTGGAAAGTAGAGATAGGAGAATCTTCAGAAACTTGCAGACATCGTAGCCTAGTATCTACAGCTGCAAACAAAAACCTCCCTCAAACAAGGTAGAAGGTGACAATTAACACCAAAATTGTCCTCTAACTTCTGCAGGCATGCTGTGGCACATATGTACCTTCAAACACAGACATACATATGTGCCTGTGTAAGCACTCACACACAGGCATAGACACATATAAATTCATAAACGCACACGTAGATAAAAAAGAAAAGATATGTCTATTCATAAAGTATTTTATAATCATGTATTTACATACATGGTATCAATTTGACATCTAAATTGCAAGGTAATAGCTAACATTTCCGCAGCTCTTATAAGTTGATAAATATCATGTGATTATTTAATCACCTGACCTTCCCAACAAAACAAGAGGTTGACAGGCTCAAACATGGCTAATAATCTGTCAGTGTGTTGTGGGAATGATAAAAATAAGGACCAAATACAGAAGGCCAGTAACTGGTCCAAGATGGCACAATTAGAAATAGATGGACACCAAATTAAAGATAGTCTAAACCCTAGACTTTTTCAAAACTTCTGTGGCCTGTCAAATTTTGATATTTGTTTTCACAAAACATCAAGTAAGCTCTTGAGGATTCATAGGCTAACAAGTAGTTTTGTCTGTGCTTAAGATACCCATTTGCTTAGAGCTCATGGGTGAGAAACCACAAGTGTCTTGTTGACTCAGGATCTAGCCCTCTCAGCACAGAAACTGGTCAACAGCATGGAAGAACTATGAAATAGTGACTTGGCTGTGAGACATGCTGTACTTTGTTGATTTCTTGGCCTGTTCTCTCCTTTTCCCATCTTCTTCTCTTCACACTCAGGCTAGAATAGCAGGCGAAGGCTGATGCTGGAGTTCTGCTTCTCTGGCAGCACCACATCTGCGTCAAAGGCATGTTGATTTTGGCACCTGGTTGGCTAAACTTGAATCTTCCTTGAATAGTTGTTTTTTTTCTAATAGTGCTTTTGACCTTTGAATCCAGAAGAAGGTTATTTTTGCTTAGAGAGACCTTAAGATTTCAACAAAAATTTGAGTTTGGGATATTTTATTTTATTTTTTTAAATGTTCAACTCAGTTCCTAAGGTAGAAAAGCGGCTAATTCATTTTTAGAGGAGCAGTGAGCAAACTGGTATGTCAGCTAGCGGGCCTGCGTCTGAGCTCATGCTCTACAGGCTATGCTCATCTAAATAAGGCTTGAAAATCATCCCCATGTTGTTTTGCATTACCTAAGAGCTAGACACTCTGGCAGGGTGGAGGACGTGAATTCTGGCACTCTTACAAGAACACCAAGAATCGTTTCAGTCTCTTTCGAACCTTGTAAGGTTAGCAACATGACTGTAGACTGCTGAGATAGCACATGAAAATCCTGTTGAGAAGGGCACTCCCCATGGGAAAGACAGGGAGAGACCAGGATGAGTCCTTCTCTGTGCATTCCATAGGATTTTCCTGTGTGTTCCAGAGAAACAATAATGTTCTCCTTTCCAGCTATTGCCATTTAGCTCTCACGTGAAACCTCAGTTGAGTTAATTGATAGATGCCTGCATGCATTTCTAGGGCAATAGTAAAAAATGTTCCATTTACTCGGAACAAGCCCAACAATTTAGATTGAAAAGGCATCTTTGCTGTAGCATAATTAATATACAAAAATTGAACAGAACTAATGTGTGCAATTTGAGCAGTTTGTACAATCAAGGAAATAGGTATACCAGGGACCCCTTAAAATCTCCTATTCTCTAATTTTGCTGTTATAGTGAGAAAACTTCACGTCATCTCCCCACCTAGCACAATTTCAATTTACTCCAACTTAGAATATTGCTAATTATAAGTACTATGCCTTATCTCTATACACTAGAACAATGGTTCTCAAGGTTCTCAACTTTTCTAATGCTGTGACCCTATAAAGGAGTTCCTTTTATTGGGATGACCCCCAACTATAAAGTTATTTTTTATTGCTACTTTGTAATTGTAATTTCACTACTGTTATGAATTGTAATGCAAATATTTGTTTTTCAATGGCCTTGGGTGATCCTATGAAAAGGTCATTTGATCCCTAAAGGGGTCATGACCCACAGGTTGAGAACCAATGCACCGTACTTGACTCATAAAAATGAATACCAATTGAACAACTTTACTTCCTTACCCTTTGGCCCCTGGAAAACCCGATTGTGTTCTCTGCTTGTAGAAAGTGGACTGCCATAGTTACCTCATATAAGTGGAACCAGCCACTGCTCTGTGACTGGCTTACTCAAATTGATTCTTTCACTCAATCAACAAATATTAGAAGGACCATCTAACTATGAGAAGTCAAGCCTTGGCTATGAGTAAGTCAGAACTCAGATACTCAAGGAGCAATTATTTAGTGGCAGGCAGATTTGTAATAAGTAGAGATGATGTAAAAGATAAACACAAAACACAAAAGAGAGGCATGCTGTGGGCATTCATGCAGTGGGGAGGAAGTCCTGGTCTGACATGAAGAGGGTATGTGTTGTTGTTGTTTCTAAAGGTGCGATAGTGGCACTCACAGTTTGATGGTTACCATCACTTATCTAACTGGACTTAAGACTGCTTAGTCTTTGGCTGGACTGTACCATGACTAAAAGCAAGTAGGGGAGAAAAAGGTTTATTTGGCTTACACTTCCAGATCATAGCTCTTACTTGGAGGAAGTCAGGACAGGAACTCAAGCAGGGATGAGACCTGGAGCAGGAGCTGATGCAGAGGCCATGGAGGGATGCTGCTTACCAGTTTGTTCATCCTGACCTGCTCAGTCTGCTTCCTTATAGAATCCAGGACCACTAGTGTAGGGATGGCACCATCCACAATGGTCTGGGCCCTCCCCAATCAATCACTAATTATGAAAATGCCTTACAGCTTGTTATTAGGGAGACATTTTCTCATTTGAGTTTCTCTCCTTTCAGATAATTCTAGGATCTGTCAAGTTGACAAAAGACTAGCCATTCATGACCTCCATGAAACCCTTCTAATAAAGAGCTATAGGCTACTAATGAATACTGAGAGAATAAGAATTAGTCTTTCATGGTGTGTGCCTGCTAATTAGTATTAATATCAAGTAGTCAGCCCTAAAATCATATACCCACAATAACATTAGGGCGACTTAACAGGTTATATGAGTGTATGTAACAATAAGAAGAAGAAAAAGGAGTCATTAATTTGAGAAGGAATTGGTATACACAGGAAAAATTGAAGGAAAGAGAGGAAAACAAAGAAAAAGAAGAAATAATGTATTTATATATATTTTTTTACCTTTTTAAAAAATTAAAGTTCTGATTTGCATTTCCCTAATGGCTAATGACGTTGAGCATTTCATTAAGTGCTTCTCTGCCATTCGATATTCCTCTACAGAGAGTTCTCTCTTCAGCTCTGTTCTCCATTTTTTAAG
>NW_026596079.1:22558097-22584352 GCF_907164565.1 Psammomys obesus | reverse complement strand
CTTTTCAGCTTGTTTAGTTCTTTATATATATTGGATATGAGTCCTCTGTCAGATAAAGGGTTGGTGATGATTCTTTCCCAATCTGTAAGCAGTCGCTTTGTTTTGATGACGGTGTCCTTTGCTTTACAGAAGATTTTCAATTTCATGAGGTCCCATTTATTGATTGTTGCTCTTAGAGCCTGTGCTGTTGGTGTTCTGTTCAGGAAGTTTTCTCATAAACATACAATATAGAATAAACCTACTAAAATCTGTACATCTAAACAAACTAAGCAAAAGAGAGGACCCTAACTAAAAGGTTCAATCCCCATCCTGAAAGGCAAAGAGGATGGACATCAGAAGAAAAAGAAAATAGGAAACAACCTAGGAACCTGCTACAGAGGGCCTCTGAAAGCCAGAAGAAAACAGGAAACAACCTTGAAACCTGCCACAGAGGGCCTCTGAAAGCTTCTGCAGTATAGACTGTCAAAGCAGATGCTGAGCCTGATGGCCAACTGATGGGCAGAGTGAATGGAATTCTATGTAAGAAATGGGAAATAGTAAGAGCTGGAGGAGACGGGAACTCCACAAGGAGAGCAACAGAACAAGATAATTTGAACACAGGGAACTTCCCAGAGACTCATACTCCAACCAAGGACTATTCGTGGAGATGACCTGGAACCCCTGCACAGGTGTAGCCCATGGCAGTTCAGTGCCCAAGTGGGTTACATAGTAATGGGAAGAGGGACTGCCTCTGACATAATCTGATTGGCCTGCTTGTTGATCACCTCCCCCTGAGGGGGGAGCAGCCCTACCAGGCCACAGTAGAGGACAATGCAGCCACTTTTGATGAGAACTGATAGACTAAGATCAGAAAGAAGAGGAGAACCTCCCCTATCAGTGGACTTGGGGAGTGGCATGCATGCAGAAAGGGGAGGGAGGGTGGGATTGGGAGGGGAGGAGGGAGGGGCTTATGGGGGGATACAAAATGAATAAAGTGTAATTAATAAAAAATTAAAAAAAATTAAAGTTTATTTCTGGAGTTATGGAATAGAATCATGAAAGTTATTAAAACATCCATATACAAAGTATCTTTTAATCTCAGTGACTTCAGTATCTTTTAATTTCAGTAAAAGTTGCTTGTTTGAAAATTAGCAAACAGAGACTCAAAAAATTGTTCAATTCACAGAATAAAGATTCCCCATGTCTGGGATTAGGCTGTACCTTCCACAAAGTAATGTGCCACACAAAGAAAGGGTTGGTCCCTGCTCAAAATGGCTACTTTTTATGACTTACTTCTACATATAATCCATTCATCAATGCAAGGTACTTTCTCTTTGTACATACTTCCTACCTATGTATTTCTCATTACCACTTGTCACCATTTAACATGCACTCTGCAGTATTTCATCAATTTTAAGATACCCTTTCATTCGTGTTTTTTATGTCTCTAAATTTAGTATGCATCAAGATACCAATAACTACAGCAGGGCAGAATCTGAAATAGTTTTCATTATTTAATGTAAAGCCTAATGTGCATCTTCAAAATGGTGGCTTTTCATACTTCTCAAATATGTAAGGTTTTATTCATGACTATATTGCTTGTTTTCTCACAGTGGTACAGAAGGCCCCAAAAGGCATCAGTTTTGCTTGATTGTTTTGACGTTTCCATCTCCTGTCATTTGGAATATTATCTAACTAACTGATGGCTGAATAGGTATTATATATCTAATATGTGTTGAAAGTAACTGTGGAGTGCTGGATTTAGGGTGACAAATAGAATAGGCCTGTTCTTGCCCTCTGGAGAAAAGAGATACAAACAAACAAGGAAACACACAGAGGAAACATATAATTTTGTTTTGTGGTGCTGGAATCAAAGGGTCAATGTTCTACCCATGAACTACATTTCCAGTCAACAAATGTGTAATTTACTGCGGGGAGTTGAGAGGAGTGAAAATATTGAAAGTGATGAGGGGAAAATAAACGGGGTTGGAGTACATCCCAAATTTGGATTGTGAAGTCAGGGAGAAGCTCTTTGAGCAGATAATAAAGCAGACACCAGACAAATAAAGACCATGAATCTAGGTACCTTGTAGGCTGCATGGCACAAACCGAGGCAGTCTTGACTGTCATAATCCAAAACATTGTTTCTAATATCAAAGTAGGGCCTTTGTATCTGCAAACATTCACATTGTTGTCTTTCCATTTTTATTTAAAAATTTTCATACAACATATCTCCTTCATATCCTACCCCCCAACTCCTTCCAGATTCCCTCAACCTCTGTAACCACCCAAATTCATGCACTCTCTCTTTCTTTCTCAGAAAAAAAAAACATGGAAAACAAAAGATGTTCTACCATACCACAAGGACATTTTCTCAACTATGTTCATAGCATGTTTATTTGTAATAACCAGAAATTGGAAACAACCTAGATGTCCCTCAACTGAAGAATGGATTAAAAAAATGAGGTACATTTACACAATGGGATACTACTCAGCTATTAAAAACAAAGACATCATGAAATTTCCAGGCAGATGGATGGACCCAGAAAAGATCATTCTGACTGAGGTAACCCAGACCCAGAAAGACATATATGGGATGTACTCACTTACAAGTGGACATTAGACATAAAGTACAGGATAATCATATTATAATCCACAGACAAAGAAGTCAAGATGAGTCCAAGGAAGGGTTCTTGAATATCTCTCAAAATGAGGAAATAAAATAGACATCTGAAGTATATAGAAAAAGAGAACTGGTTGGGAGAAGGGATGGGGAAGGTAACAAGGATGGAGATCAGGTGTGGGGAGAGGGAAAGAGGGAGGACTGGGAGAGAGAACAGGAATTGAGGGCCATATCTGGGACAGGCAAGGCTCCTGGAAATCTATGGGGGTGATCCTAGCTGACACTCCTAGCAGCAGAGGATATGGAGCCCAAAGTCATTGTGTGGAGCCAGGTGGGGCTTCCAGTGGAGGGATGGGGACACCAACCATCCATAAAACCTTTGACCTAAAATTTGTCTTGCCTTCAAACAGTGTAGGGATAAAGATGGAGCAGAGATTGAGGGAACGGCAAACCACTGGCTGGCCCAACTTGAAACCGACTCAATAGGAGAGAGCCTACCTCTGACACTACTAATGATACTCTGCTATGCTTTCAGACAGGAGCCTAGTATAACTGTCTTCTGAGAGGCTTTATCCAGCAGCTGATGGAAACAGATGCAGAGACCCACAGCCAAACAATAGGCTGGAGCTTGCGGAGTCCTGTAAAAGAGTAGGGAGAAGTATTGAAGGAGTCTGAGGGGTCAAGGACACAACAAAAAGACCTACAGTGTAAACTAACGTAGGACCATGGGGGCTTCCAGAGACTGAACCACCAACCAAAGAGCGTGTACAGGCTGTCGTAGATGTGCAGCCTGGTCCTCATGTGGGCTCTCTAACAATAAGAGTAGGGCCTGTCTATGACTCTGTAACCTGCCTTTGGAACAATTTCACCGAGCTGGACTGCCATGTCTGGCCCGAGTGGGAGAGGATACACTTGATTCTGATGTGACTTGAGATGTTAGAGTCAGCTGTTACCCTTTTGGGGCCTCCCCTTCTCTGAGAAGAAGGAGAAGGTAGAATGGGAAAAGACAGAGTGAGAGTGGGACTGGGAGGAGAGAGTGGTCCAGGATCAGACAAACAAATAAATAAATGGGAAAAATAAAATTAAAAAAATTAAAAACTAAAAAAAAAAACAATAAAGGAAAATCAGTAACAAAAAAATATCAAAACACAACACAACACACATGCACACAAGAAAAAATAAACATGGAGCCCATTTTGTGTTAGTAAGTACTCCTGGACAGGGGGCCCTTTTTCAAGAATGGTTGATAGATAGATGCAATGGCAAGCCATTGGTGAAAACTCATTTCTTCCTAGCAAGTGTCAATTACAAATAATTTCCTGGTTAAGGATGGGATTTTGTGTACATTTCACCTTTTCACTGATGGTATTTTGTCTAGCTGGAATTTGTGTATCTCTTATACATGTCGCCACACAGTCTCTGTGAGTTCTTATGTGTTTCAGTCCTGCTGTGTGTGTAAGAAACTGTTTTCTTGGAGTCATCCAGTACCTCTCTTTCTGCCTCCTCTTCCACATAAATCCCTAAGCCTTGAGGGCTGGGATTTTATAAAGATATCCTAGTTAAAGGTAACTGCTTCAAAATTTCTTGGTCTTTGCTGATGAGGGTTAAGCAGTACTCTGCTCTATGGGCATAGCAATTTATCATTAGGCATCCATACAGCTGTATTTGCAGCAATCCTTTATACTGACTAGATTACAAACTCACAGATTGCTTTCAGTAGACTAAAAAGAATACCAGACTAAAAGACAGCAGCCCAGAGTGATGCATCTGGCATTGCTCCTGTTTTATAAAATGTAATGGCTGCATTATTCCCTCATCCTTGGTATCTTTACCCATCTAACTGGGAAAATATACTACATATATGAATGATTGTATTGAGATTTAATCCTTAAGTACAATACTTATAAATTCCTTTAATAAACAGTTATTATACAGCTATTGTGTGCTAGGTCACTAAACTGTCTATAGGTTGTAGAAAAGTTGAAAAAAAAAGACAGAATCTATTCAGGTACAGAATTTAAGATGGTCCTCCAGCACTATCTCTCATTGATCTCATTTTAAGAACCTGGCACAGAGCTCTGCTTTCTGCATCGTAGAAACTCAATTGATATTTTGTGATTCTGAAATCATTATCATAGAAATAGAAAATCAATACCAGGTCAGGCCAATGAGTGTTGAAATCAGCTATTCCTTCCCATGCCATGGTTAGATGAAAAATAAATTTAATTTTGTCACTTGAATGAGTGGCTATTGATATTTCTAGTGGGTGGTTAAACTGAAAGACTAATGTTGAATTAGTCTTTCAGTGAGAGGCAGTGGTGATATTTTTAAACCATGTCTAATTTGGCAATAGTTATATAATCTAAAAGCAATCCAAGGAGAAAGCTGAGTTAAATGGAAAATGACCAGATCTCAAGAAATGGAAGTTTGCTGAAAAGATCGTGTGTGTGTTTTTAATGGAAAACAACCTACTGTCAACCTACTGTAAGACGATTCTTGGGATGTAGAAAAACGTTTAGTAAACCCTAATAAGGTGCCGACTGTTTGCTGATTACACATGGAAACTCACAACAAGGATGCAGAAGAGGACACCAAATAAGTTGATTTAAAAAAAGACATATATTCGCAAACATTTAGAAGATGTTTTTTTTAATCTCCCTTTGCTTTCCTACAGCTCCAGACTTCCCCCTCCCCCCCAAAAAAAAGAAAGTTATTTGTTGACTATACCAACAACACAAAGGGTGTCACATACAGGCTAAAACAAGAAATGGGTCTATTTGCTGGAAAGAGTGAAAGCATTTAACTATGCAGGTTAGCTTCTGTGGAGTCATATAGAGAGATTTGAAAATCAGTATGTTGGCACAGCACACTGCTCCTTTACACTGACTTTGCTCAAAGTCCTCTGAGCCAGTCAAATCCCTTTGCAGAGCTGTGAGAGCTTGCCTAGAGGATGGAAAACATTAGAGATGAACATCAGTTCATTTACTGCCGTTCTTCTTTGGATGCAACTGCCCCAGATTTTTCTTTTCTTTTTTTCTTCTCTCTCTCTCTCTCTCTCTCTCTCTTTCTTATTTTTTATTTTTGGACTGGGACTATTTAGCTTCAGCCACAATGTATTTTCCGTGGTTTTTAATCTGGAGTTTTATTCCTGGCACCTCTCACCCTGCCTTTCTTCTCATGAATGCATAGGCATGTTATAACAGAGCCAGCAAGACCACAAGGGATTAGAGGAGGCTGGCCCATCTTTAAATGTTCCCCACATCACAGTTCTGTCTATGATGTATCAAACTAGGTTCCACATTTTCATCTAAAATATTTCTTTAAACCTGTACTGAAATATCAACCTTTCTGTGGTTATTATATGCTTTTATTGATCAATTTCTGAACACTGCTTGGAGCCCTTGGATTTCTCCAACTTTGTGCAGGCAGTGAAGCAATTCTAACCTGCTCCTTAAATACAATAAAAGGTTGTGAAGTAGTTCTTCCCTGGGAGTCAGCAACGACTTAGGAAGCATTTACCTATGTACAGAGAAGCCTCTGCTGGTCTTATTGTGCCAAATCAGTAGCTCTGAAGTAGAAACGAGGAGGAATGTGGGAGCACCTATCAAAGGGATTTCAGTGCTTACTTCTAGTTCACACGGGCTGTTGGAAGTCATAAATTTACCATCCAAAGGGGAAATAGAAGAGTAAGAAAGAGAATGGAGAGGAACTGCAGGTTGTGTGGGCACCTCTTGTGCATAACAAATGGTTCATTGCAATGAGGGTAAACACGAAGAAGCTGCTCAGGAAACCGGCTCTCCGAATCCAAATCTTTGTTTTGCTGCATGATCAAAACAAAATTAAGTAGCTTCTCCACATCTCAGCTTATGTACCTCTACAAAAATTTTACTAATTATGTTCATAGTAATTTTGTAATTAGGTGGTGTGTGGTACATGTAATTAAAGTTCTGTACTTGGTGATAGACTAAGTCAAAGAATTGCTCAAGTAATGTTCTAAGTTCTGATTGCTCAAGAGTGCAGAATGGAAGTTTAAAACACCGTTTTTTAAAGAAAGACTGAATAATTGTGAATAAATATACTTACTTGGTTTAACAAAATGTTTAAAATTTGTGATTTCTTTAGACCTGTAGATTTTAGTATGTTTATCCTAAATAATGTGGCTAATGTCCACTTATAAGTGACTATATACCATGTGTGTCTCTCTGCTTCCAGGATACTTCACTCAGGATAATCTTTTCTAGTTCTATCCATTTGCCTGCAAATTTCATGATTTCCATGTTTGTTTATTTATTTATTTATTATAATTTATTCACCTTGTATCTGGCCTGTGGCCCCCTTCTTCATCTCCTCCCCAATCCTACCCTCCTTCCCTCTTCTCTCCGTATGCTGCTCCCCTAGTCCACTGATAGGGGAACTCCTCCTCTTCTAATTGACCCTAGCTTATCAGGTCTCATCAGAACTGGCTGCAGGGTCTTCCTCTCTGCCCCCATAGCCAAACTTTGGGCAGAGTGCATGGAATTTTATGGAAGAAAGGGGCAATTTCTTTGTTTTTAAGAGCTGAATAATATTCCATTGTGTAAATGTACCACAATTTCTATATCCATTCATTGGTTGAGGGACATCTAGGTTGTTTCCAGAGTCTGGCTTTTATGAATAAAGCTGCTGTAAACATAGAGGAGGATCCTAAGGAAGACACTTAATGCTCATTCAGAAGTCCTCAAGTTAGGCCAGTCATTGGCTGGCCACTCTTGCAAGCTCTGAGTCACCATTGCCACAGCACATCTTGTGGCTGGACAGGTATGGGTTGAAAGTTTTGTGGCTGGAGTGGTGTCTCAATCCCACCACTGGGAGCTTTGCCTCTTCAGGCTCTGAACCCTCTATTACTAGGAGTCCTCTGTAGAGTCATCCTCAGAGCTTCCAGGAATTTTTAACTGTGCTAGATTTCCTCATCAGCCCCTGAATGACCCTTATTCTAGTCATCTCTTGCTTTACTCTCTCCCTCTGTTACTCCCTCTCCCACTGAACCCTCCTGTTCCAATCCCCACCTGTCCTCAGCCTACCCACAAAATCTGTTCTATTTACCCTTCTGAGGGGAAATATATACATTCTCTTTTGTTTACTTGTTTTGTTTTTTCTATAGGCTGAAAATATTTGGGGCTGAATTCCAGCATGTATTACAACAAGAAGATATGGAGAAAAATGATAGTTATTAATATTATTTCATGAAAATGTTCATAAAGAACATTAATTAATTCTATTATCATTAGATGCCTCCACACAATTACAGCCACACCAATTGAACTTCTTCTGTGTACAAAATAAACTTGTTTTTAAAAGAAAATAGTAAATATCCATGTAGCTCTTTATATTTGTTGAGTAGTAGTCATGTTTTTGTTTTGTTTTGTTTTTTAATTTGATCAAGGCTGCAGTCTTTTTATTTATACAAAATAATAAGTTCTGAATGTTTGAATGTGAATATACATGGGAACCTTTATTCAGCTTCCCAGAAAAAGCTTGGAATTCATGCAGCCAGTTCTGATGAGACCTGATAGTCTAGGGTCAATTAGAAGAGGAGGAGTTCCCCTATCAGTGGACTAGGGGAGCAGAATGTGGAGGATGGGCTATCAGGAAGATGTCATATGAGCCTGTGGAAGTCAGAAAACAATTTGTGAATCTACCATGTGGTTCCCTGGGAACAAAGTCATATTTCCTGGCTTGGCAACCAGGCCTTACATGTTGAACCATCTTGTAGACCCATATTTTAGGTCTTACCTGGCAGTGAGCATAGAGCATAATGGTGTTAGGGATTGAGGATTATAATGGTTCTCGCCAGAGTTTAAGTTCTTTTTAAGCATCTGCCTTAGACAATGTTCTTTTGTAGTGCTGCCATTTTGACTGTGAAGTTAGTAGAAACTCTATGAATACAATTTTTGTTTTCCCAAAATATATGGCAGTGAATCATCTCATTTGTACAACAGACAGAAATCACCCAACACATACATTTTCCTTCTATAAATAATATTATGGAATGGTTTATTTTCAACATTGCTCATAATGGAATATAAACTCTATTGGCAAAAATATAGGTGTTTTCTTGAGTCTCTAATCTCAGCATCAACAATGGGAACATTCTGGAGTGCCAGAATATCAAGACTTTTCTGGGAATAAAAGATTAAAGATTCCCATGTATATTCACATTCAAACATTCAGAACTTATTATTTTGTATAAATAAAAAGACTGCAGCCTTGATCAAATTCAGTATCATGAATTAGAGCTACAATTTTGGATTAGCCAGTGGGCTAAGTCTAATAACTGTAACTTTAGAGGATGAAGGCAAGAATGCCAGTCAGTAGAAAAAAAATATTATGAAATGGAAGCAAAGATAGAACTATAAACCAGGCTTGCCAGAAGCCTCTAGAAGCTGGAAGAAACAAGGAATGGGTTTTCTGCTGGAACTTCCAGAAGGAACCAGCTCTTACAGAGCTTAGTTTATAAACTCATTCTAAATCAGTGGTTCTCAACTTGTGAGTTGCAAACCCTTTGGGGGGGGTGGTCACATATCAGATATCTTGCATATTTGATATTTACATTATGATTCATAACAGTAGTAAATTACAGTTATGAAGAAGCAATGAAATAACATTATGATTGGAGGTAATGGCAACATGAGGAACTGTATTAAAGGGTGACAGCATTAGAAAGGTTGACAACCTCTGTTCTAAATTGTTAACCACCAAACAAGGTCATAATATACCCAAGTTTTTCTACCATTAATATATAATCTATCATGACAATAATAAGCAATTAATACTGACATATGTTACCAAATTCCAGCTATCCACGATAGTTACATGACAAAGCCCCCAAACTTTGGCCATTCATTTATTTAGTCTTTACACAACAACAAGTTATTAAAATACTAGTATCATTCAGACTTTGCTTACAATATCCATGTTACAGTTTCCTGAATATTTCTATCAAGGCCATGAGAGCTGGAACCTGGAGTAGAGAGATCTTAGAATGAAAGAGGTTAAAAGTTAATGGATCTTGATGATGGAACGAACACCCACTCTCTGGAACTGTACTGTTTGCATTCCATCTAGAAAAGTGGGTTTCCAGGAACTTCTTAGAGAATCTGTGTTATCCTTGGATTATTCAAGAGCTTGTGACAGTGTTTTCAGATCCACCTTTCATTTTTAGAAAAGATATTTTGTTTCCTGGAACAAAGCTACATATTGTTAAACAACTGGTTTCATCTTCTACAAGCTAAGTGCACATTTCCATGTCAGGATCTGAGAAGTAAGTTACTCTTCTATGTTGAAAGTAGACTGTAAGCTAGTAACTGAATCTATAAGCCTTTGGTGGCTGAGCTACTAAGAGCTGTTATGGAGAAAATAGTTTTGTTATGAATGCCAATTCTATAATAATTTCTATGAATATTATCTATTATCAGCAAATAAGAAAAGTAAGTTTGTTGCTTATCTGTTAATAGTAGCCGTGCTATGGGTGCTGGGGTGCCAGAAGATGGACCCTGATTAAGGGAAGTACCACTGACCTGCTCAAAGAGTCAGAAGTTCTTCCAGTAAAGACAGGAAGAGTACAGTGGACAAGTGAGGCATTGCCCATAGGAGCACAGATGATGTGGGGGTTGAAATGTAGAGTTCCAAACACAAGCCTTGACAACTCTAGACCCAGATTTCCTTAAAGCTCCATCATGTCAAAACATCAGTAGTAAAATGCAGTCAGAGAACTTGATACATAATGTTTATAAGGACCATTCACTGTTTATTTCTGGAAACAAACAGCATTTGGGGATACACAGTGAGGATTCTAATAAGGCTCCTACCCTAGGGCCTGAGCTCTATATTGTGGCTTTCCAACCCCCATCTTTATGGACCTGTCTACTTCCAAAATTGCTGAGCCTGGACCATCACAGTGGGATACCTTTTCATACTGAACTTACCATGCGTATTACCTAGCACTAATCTCTAGGAGTTCTAGATTTTTTTTTGAAGTATTTCACTGGGAAGGAGAGTGAAGAATTCTAAAGAATTAGAAATGAGCCTTTTCTCCATGCTGAGAAACCCCTGATATTAAGTATTCAGTGTTTTTGTATTCTTGGTATAGATGAATATAGCCTGAAACAGGCTGATTAATATGGAGAAAAAAAATACTTGTAGGAATCACAGTGCTTCAGTGAAAATACTGGCCTGTTAGCTAGCAAAACATGTGATCCTGAAAGAAATGCTTGCTCTCTTCAAGTTGCTTTTTTATTACCTATAAACGGTAACCTCAATATCTGTTATTTTTTTTTTCTTCAGGTGAAGTTAAGACGATGATTAAATTAAGTAACATATGTTGAACATGCAGCTGAATCTGGAGCATAGCATACTTTCAACAACTGTTCTTTTTCCTTCAAAAAGAAGATATGAGCAAGTCTCTTTGCTTTTGTAGATGTGGAAGATCAATGGAAAGTGTTATAATTTTTAATGTTACACCCTTCCAAACATATCTTTTTATCTTCCCATACTTTTTTAAGTGTTATAATTGCGTCCATTTTATAGGTAAAGAAACCAAAAACTCAGGGAAAGTAAATTGTTTGCTCATTGAACACAAAAATGATGTTTGTTATAAGTGAAGTTACAGTTCATTAACTAAGGTTTTCTTGGAACATCACTCCGTAATGGCTAATTCCAAACCAGGTGACAAATCTCTACTACTCTTCTCATCCTTACTGCCATTAGAAACACTTGATCTATCTAAGACCATCACTAGACATTTTCAGACTTCTCTGGGGAAGAGGAAGTTGGATTAGTGTTTAGGTGAGCTGGCCTCCTCAACAAAGAACTCAAGTGAAGTAGTAGAATATTACACTGTGAGAGATACTGGAGTCAGTCCACCTTGCCAATTGTTTGGTCTTCCTTTGCTTAACTCTCATTCCTTTCAATTTCATCTATTAAATCTATACTAAGTGGATAGGCTACTTGCCTAGCATGCACAAAGCCTTTCGTTCAACCCTAGGCAGGCACAAGAACAAAGAAAACATTAAATGAGTTAATATGTGTCCACAAAAACATTCCTGCAGATGGATGTTCATGGCTGGGGTAAACTCCTCAACCCACTTGAAAGTGAGTGAAACCGCTGAAGTCCTCTGAATATTTATAGAGGATGATGCAACATTCCTTTAAAGTAAAATGGTAACTTCTGGCACTTCATTAACAGGCTAATGATCACGCGGTATTGCTTCACAAGACAAGGAATATATCCCATAGCTGCTCAGAAATGTCTTTTTATGTGTTTGTACTCAGCTCATCCTCGAGACTTTTACCAGAGAAATGTAGCACTTCCAGGGAAGCTCTTGGTTCTAGTTTCAATAAATAAACACCAGAGTATCACTGCCATGTGACAGGAGAAACGGATTACCTGGTAGCACACCAGGAGCTTTTGGCAACTCTTCTCTTCCCCATCTACACCCCAGGCTTCCTACCGCAATCTTAGACTTAGTACTTTACTGTCTCCCAGTCCTGCTCCATGCTCGTGGTCAAACAATGCGTTTATTGCTAATACCATTTTTGTGTCTCTTTCTCACTTTCCTCCTATTTATAAACTGATACCAGGCAGGATATGATATGTTTTATAGATCCATCGGTAGCTGCATTTTCCTTGAAAAGTTAGAACCTAATTCCTGATGCTGCTCTCATTCACTTTCTTCTTTTCTACCTGTTCTAGACAGAACCAGCAATGGACTGGAGGGCTTCTCTATGACTTCTCACTTAACTTCCCTCTTGACCATAGGATGCTACTAAAGAGGTATTTCCTGTTTTACTTTCTCCCTTGGCCCTCTAGGGCTGAGTGTGCCTGCACTTACCATTTCACAGAGAGAAGATGAGAATGGTTGTGTAATTGCCATGCTTGTATATCTAACCTGCAATTTCTCTCTGAGTTCTAGCCGTAATCTTCTTGGCATCTCAAACATGGCACATCCAAGATAGAACATGAGTTTTCATCCTGCCTCTTTATGTCCCAACAAATTACTTTTTTAAAAAAACACAAAAGAAACAAAACCCTTTCTTCTCTCTTTGTCTTCCATAGGTCAGTAAAGAGTAACTTGAGATGGTTTAGCTATAAAGTTTTCCATGAGCATACACACCTCTCTTCTTTGCATAGTTTACATTTAATATATCAGTAAAATATGAGCTCTGAATGTATAATCTATCTTTTCTCCAGCATAACTATTATTGTACACTGTCTCCAGGTCACTGATGTCTGTCTCCTTGGTTACAGTGTAAGCTACCTAACGGTTTTCCCATCTTCCGTCCTTTCTGCCTGTGTTAATCATACAATGACAAATAACAAAGCATCACACTTTTTGCTGGAACAGCGTGCTTTTATCATATTGTAGCCTGTGTGCTTTTATTCTATTGTAATTTCTATAGCTCACACATCTGGCCTACCTGATCTTCAGCTTCAAGATTTTCTATGAGACTGTAATCAAGGTAAAATCCAGGGCTATAGTCTCATCTGATGGCATGACTAGAAATGATTTACTTTCAAGGCCACATACTTGTTGTAAACAAAAGTTGAGTTCCTCAAGAGTAGTTGGACTGAAGATGTCATTCCTGGTTGGCTGATAGCTCTTAGCTGCCCTCAGATCTTTTCTATGTAAATTCTCCAGTGGTTTCCTGCTACTTCAAAGTCAAGGGAGGAACAAAACAGAAACTTAAGCTTGCACCCTAATCACAGAAGAAATGTCCTGTTATCTTTACTGAATTGTCTTGCTTAATAAAGCAAGCCACAGTGTGCTCACACTTATGTGCAGACTTAAGACCTGGCCTTAATTTAGACTGAAATTCCTTCAAAGACATTTGGTTCCCTTGACTGCCTCTGTCAGGCAACACCTGTGAAAATGTATCTGAGCAGTCACTTGTCAGGAAGGATCTGGTCACTAGATATGTCCATGCTCATGTCTCCCTTGGAATTAATAACCAAATTCAAGCTTATAAGGTTGTATCAAGGTCTGTTTAAAATTTGATCAAAATCATAGACTCTGAAGAGTAAGAACCCACCTCTGCCCTGTTACCCTTTCTCTAAGAACTGACAGTTTACAAGAACATACACTCAGCAAAATATTTTACTTTATCCATCACTCGCATCTAGTATTGGAGAGAGGCATTAACATTTTGGGAATGGTTGGATTCAAGGACATAGTTGCTTTCCTGTTTTGGGAGGGAGGGATTTGGTGCTTTGGGGATATTTAAATTAGTTTAAATAAGTCAACATCTAAAATCAGGTTGTACTATGACCTTTTATACATATGTGGTGGTAAACTTTGTTTTCAGTCATGCCTTTCCCTCAGGGTCTCTTCCCTGCCCTCTTCCCTCCTCTAGTTTCTTTCTTTCTTTCACTCAGATAATATAAATTCATATTTATTTAAATGCAGATGTTACATGTTCTCAAAATTAACATAAATGAGAAGAAAGTTTGTTGTTTGTTTCTAGGCTTGACCTCCAAGTTTACTTATAATTAATAGACTTTCCCCTGGCAAACTGTATCAACATAAAACAAAAGTGCTGATTTTTTTTTTCTCGTGGCAGCAACCTAATAGAGCCTAAACTGGCCAACTTCCATACCCTTCAGTGTTCCAGAAACACAAACAGGAAGTTAACATTTCTACAGCAATAATGGTTCTGTGATAAAAGCTGAGAAGAAACAATAAAGCAGAAGGTCAGGATGAAAGCAATTTGCTTTTTATTAACATCTTAACATCAGAGTAGATTTTAAAGATTAAAGCAGAGTCAGTGTATAATTAGAAAAGTGTTTATAATCAAATGACTTTTGTTCTTCCATTTCAGTCAGGGCTTTCCTCTAGCTGTAGAGGAAGGTACAACCTTACAAAGCATTTGTAAATTCCTCCAGCTCCTTAGTTCTGCTGTGTCAGCTCTCAGATATCTATAATTTGTTTGTTTTCACTGCAAATGGTCTTTCTGAAGAGGTGGTGTGTGGCTCATTGTGCCATTTCTGTGAGATACTATACACAGAAATGCCTTTACCAAACCTAGTGATTTGAAGCAATCCAAGAGAATTTTTTCATACACACCCATCAAGACTAAAAGGTGACAGATTGTCTTGTAAGTATGGACAACAGCCTATCTATCACCAGTAAAGTTTTCCAAATTTCCCATGATTTAGGCCTTCTTTCTCAAGCTGTTATACACACACCTTCCCTCTGATTAGGTTCAGTGAAGGTAATTTCCTGAGAGAGCAATAAGACACTTTAACGTTGTATATAAAAGGAAGAATTGAGCACCAAGACAAGAAAATGGGGAACTTTCTAACTCCCAGGTGGAGGACTGAGGACAATATTTGTAGACAGAAGAGGGAAGAAGTTGGTCAGTTCAGCAAGTTATAAATTTCATATTGTAATCTAGAGCTATCCAAGTTTCTGTGACTTTCTGTTGCTGCCAGTTGACAAACTTATAAGGCTGAGATGGTAGTTGTAAAAAAAAAAAAAAAAAAAAAAAAAAACAAAAAAAAACTTTCATTAATTATCTTCTTTGCTTCAAAAATAGATATAACTAGTTTAGTTCAGTTGTCCTGAATATATTCACAATTTCTAACCCTTTCTTTACCTTCAAAATAAACTGATTACTACTTAAAATCCAAGTGATTTATTGTCTAACGATAATTCTCTTTCTTGTTTTATTTTCCAATCTCACCAATGGACATTGAAATGCAGTCCTGCTGTAGAAAACCATGAGTTGCTGAACATTCAATTGCAGCCTGCACTTTGCAGTTTACATTTTAAAATGCTTCTTTTTAAATCTACATTTTAGCCCATCCTCTTGGGTGTCTCTGCCTAGTTGGGTTGACAAGTTTGTTTTCACATGCCACAGTACGAATGAGACTAACAATAGTCTCTTGCTTCAAATGAATGCAAGCTTGACAGACATACAAATAGAAAAGTGTTCTTCCTTGCCTGCAGTAGGAAGGAAGGTATATTCTGATACTTTCAAATAGACAGATTACTTCTCCTGGCATGGCCCTCAGGTTGTTCATGCTAACAAGCGCTGTGTCAATCTCAGAGTCCTGCAACTTCAGTGCACTGAAGATCTATAGGAAATGATGCAGACCATCCTGTATTTTGAATGCTGCCCTCTTATGGTCCTGCGAATATTTCTAGAGTCAAATAAAAAGTTCTGATCTCCAGTTATGACACTCTATAGAAAATTTTAAGCAAGAGAAGGACCTAAAAACTGTAACCTGTGCCTTGATTTTTACAGTTATAAATATAGAGTTGCCTTATTCCAAATTCGTCTCATCATGAAGGCAAATGTAAAATGAAATTCCTTGTCCTAGCATTCTAATGCATTCTTCAATACAATTTTAACTTCGCCTTCTATTTTAAATAGTTGTGGGAGCACAGAAATCTGGTTTTTATTTTTATTTTTATTTATTTATTTTTTTTACATTTCAACTCCAGTTTCTCCTCCCTCTCCTCTTCCCTGACATCCCCTCCCCCAATTCACTCCTCCTCTATTTCTTTTCAGAAAGGGGCAGGTATCCCATGAATATCAACCAGCCATGGCATACAAAGCACCTTCTTTCCTATTAAGGTTAGCCAACGCAACACAGTGGGAGGAAAGGGTCCTAAAGGAAGGCAAAAGAGTCAAAGATAGCCTCTGCTTCCACTGTTAGGAGTCTCACAAGAAGACCAAGCTACACAACTGCAACAGCTGGTATTTTCCAAATAATTTATAATAAGGTAAATGCACTAAGTTGATATGGTGTCAAAGCCCCTAAAATATTACAGGACATTTTCATTTGCTCAAATCAGAGACGGTTTCATATTTCACACTCAATTTTTAAAAATCTCAAATATGGGGCGGGGGGGAATCCACGATGGCGGCTACAAGCATGCACATTTGAGAGTCAGAGGATCTGAAACTCCGAAATTGGTGAATGGAGGGGGAACCAAAGCCAGAATTTCTGAATTCTTTCAGAATTTGGCTTTTTGAAAGAGAGGGGACACCACAGAAGTGGAGAACACTTATAGATTCAGATCAGGTGTGAACTTCTCTGGGAACAGAGAGGGGCACTTTCCTTGTTTGGGCCTCCCCCCTCCTCAGGGGACCCTACACACACCACAAGTGAGCTGAGCACAAAACTCAAGGCCTGGGGACAGAGACAGCACAGGCAGGATTTCTAGCTCCTCAGCAGCGGCAGGCAGCAGTACCTGCCCACTGAACTCCATCCCGTGGAGCACACATCCGAGGAGCCCCCACCCTGCTGAGCACTCTCTCTCAGAGCTCCTGCCCTGCCCCACCAAATGCCCACCACCCCAGAACTCCCGCCCTGCCTTGTGGAGCTCCTGTCTACAGAACTCCCGCCCTTGGAGTGCCGGCCACAGAGTCCCAGATCTGCAGTCCAATCTTTCTTGGGTCCCATGTCTGTGAGCAGCAGTATTGACTCAACAGGGCCTCCCAGCCAGTGACTGTATGGACCATCCAACCCCTCAGTGGCAGAAAGCCAACTGAACAGCCACCAAAGTTCAGCAGACCTGCAAAAACAGCCAGATGTTGAGCCACCTAGATCTGTGAACCACTTTGGTGTCTCTCCAGGACCTACTAGCAATCACCTGGACACCGCAGCTCTGCAGCCACAGCTGGACTCCCTAGCTCAATGGCTGCAGTACCACTGAGCTGACTGAGCTCAACCTGCCATATTTGACTCAGCAGGTCCTATCCAGCCAGGAAAGAACAGGAGGAATGCTGTGCTTTTCAATTTGACCTGCTAGGGAATGAGTGTGCCCTTAAGTGCCTACAGAACTCCAGATTCAGGGTGCTTCTAAGCTAGCAGCCAGACATCAAACCCCTCCCACCCACACATTCACTAAGGGAAACAGAGGGCCTCATGGGACATTGAAGCCCCTATTCTGTAGATCTAACAGTGGAGTGTAGGCAAATAATTCCTGGAATTCAGAGAAGAATAGCAGCAGCCTGTAGGCCACAGACGTACTCAGAGAATCTGTGTCTGCAATCATCAACAGTGCTTGTGATTAAGTGCCTGCGGCCCCTTCGGTGCCTGCAAGGTACCCCTCTCTCACACTGAAGGCCTCTACATTCTCTAGCATCCTGTCCCTCAGGGCACAGTTCCATGCACATGCATGCTCAAACGCTTCTCTGCATTTGTCCTTCTGTGCCTGCGGACTTTCCTCTCACGGATACAGCTGAAACACCAACGTACACGCTGAAACCACTGGCCTCTCTCATTTTCCTGAAGAATTCCCCAGACACCAGAGAAAGACCAGTCTGATCTGCAGAATCCAGGAATGTTGCAGAATCCAGTGAAAGCTACAGATAACCAAATGACTAGGGGTCAGTGAAAGAACACATCCAACATAAATCAAGGCATTATGGCTTCACCGGCAACCCCCAAAATTAATGGATAATCCAACTCATCGGAAACACAAGAAAAATGACTTTAAAGCTATGTTTATCCAGTTATTTGAGGCACATAAGGAGGAAACAAACAAATCTCTCAGAGAAATAGCGATTCAAATCCAGACAGTTAAAGAGGAAACAAACAAATCTGTCAAAGAATTGTCCACCCAAGTGAAGGCAAAGAGGAAATAAACAAAGTTCTCAAAGAAACACAGGCAAATATAGCCAAACAAATAGAGGCACAAGTAGAGATAAAATTAGTGGCATATAAAGAGGAAATGAATAAAATAATAAAGACCATCATAGAGAGATAAGAATCCACATTCAAACAAATGAAGGAAAAGGCACAAGGCATGAAAATACAATTACAATCAATAAAGAAAACACAAACTGAGAAAACCCTGGAGCTGGAGAACTTAGAGAAAAGCTTAGGAACCACAAAGGTAAGCATCACCAATAGAATACAAGAGATGGAAGAGAGAATCTCTGGTGCTGAAGATACATTTACAGAAATTGATAATTCTCTCAAAGAAAAAGTAAAAATCAGGAAAATCCCAAACACAAAACATCCAAGAAATGAAGGATGACATGAAAAGGCAAAATCTAAGAATAATAGGAATTGATGAAAAAGAAGATTACAAGGTCCACAGTCCCTAAAATATTTTCAAGAAAATCATGGAAGAAAAATTTCCCAACCTAAAGAAAGAGAAGTCCATAAACATACAAGAGGCCTACAGAGCACCAAATAGACTAGACCAGGAAAGAAACTCCTCATATCACATCATAGTCAAAACACTTAATCTACAGAACAAAGAAAAGATATTAAAAGCAGCAGGGAAAAAGGTCAAGTAACATATAAAGGTAGACTTATCAGAATCACACCGGACTTCACATCAGAAACTATGAAATCCAGAAGGGCCTGGGCAGATATCATTCAGGCTTTAAGGGACCACAGATGCCAACCCAGACTTCTAAACCCTGCAAAGTTTTCAATCAACATAGATGGAGAAAACAAAATATTCCATGACAAAACTAAATTTAAGCAACATCTAAACAGTAAACCATCCCTACTGAAGATACTAGAAGGAAAATTCCAATCCAACGAAAACAACTACACTAAAGAACATATAGGATACAGATAATTTCCCAGCAACAATTAAAAGAAAACACACAATGAATCACAATAACACCACCAACTTCACAATAATAGGAACTAACGTTCATTGGTCACTATTATCTATCAAAATCAATGGACTCAACTCTACAATAAAAAGTCACAGGCTAACAGAATGGGTGTGGAAACAGGATCCAACATTCTGCTGCATCCAAGAAATGTACCTGTGCAACAAAGATAAACACTACCTCAGAGTAAAGGGCTGGAAAACTATTTTTCAAGCAAATGGACACAGAAAACAAACTGGAGTAGCTATCCTAATATCTAATAAAATAGACTTTCAACCAAAACTAATCAAAAAAGATGAGCACAGACACTACATTCTCATCAAAGGAAAAATCCACCAAGAGGACATCACAATTCTGAACATCTATGCCCCAAATAAAAGTGTACAATTGTAAATGAAACATTATTAAAGCTTAAGTCACATATCAATCCCAACACTTTAATAGTGGGAGACTTTAACACCCTACTATCACCAATGGGACAGATCATCTAGACAGAAGCCAAATAGGGAAATAAAGGCACTTACAAAGGTCCTAATTCAAATGGACCTAATAGATGTTTACAGAAATTTTCACCTAAACCCAAAAGAGTATACATTCTTCTCAGCACCTCATGTAACCTTCTCCAAAATAGACCATATAGTTCGTCACAAAGCAAACCTCAACAGATACAAGAAGATTGAAATAATCGCCTAAATTCTATCTGACCACCATGAACTAAAACTGAACCTCAACAACAATGGAAATCGTAAAAGCCTACACGCACATGGAAACTGAACAACTTGCCATTCAATGACAGCTGGGTTGAGGAAGAAATTAAAGACTTCCTAGAATTCAATGAAAAAGAAGGTACAACATACCCAAATTTATGGGACACAATGAAAGAGGTGCTCAGAGGAAAATTCATAACACTAGGTGCCTCAGGAAGAAATTTGTAACATATCATATAAGCAATTTAATCACCCAACTGAAAGGCCAAAAAAAAAAAAGAAAGAAGAAGAAGCAGAGACACCCAAGAGGAGCAGACGGCTGGAAATAATCAAACTCAGGGCTGAAATCAATTAAAAACAAATAAAACTATTCAAAGAATCAATGAAACCAAGAGCTGGTTCTTTGAGAAAATCAACAAGATAGACAAACCGTTAACCAAACTAACTAAAAGGCAGAAAGAAACTATCCAAATCAGCGAACTCAGAAATGAAAAGGAGGACATAACTACAGACACTGAAGATATCCAAACAATCATTAGGTTGTACTACAAAAGGCTATATGCCACAAAATTTGAAATCTAAAAGAAATGGACAATTTTCTTGATAGAGTCCATCTACCAAAATTAAGTCAAGATCAGGTAGAAAGATTTAACAGCCCTATATCCCCCAAGGAACTTTAAGCAGTCATCAACAGTCTCCCTTCCAAAAAAAGCCCTGGGCCAGATAGTTTCAGCACAGAATTCTACCAGACCTTCAAAGAAGTGCTAACTCTAATTCTCTTCAAATTATTCCACAAAATTGAAACATAAGGAACTTTATCAAACTCATTCTATGAAGGCACAATCACCTTGATACCTAAACCACACAATGACCCAACAAAAAAGAGAACTTCAGACCTATCTCTCTTGTGAACATTGATGCAAAATGCTCAATAAAATACTTGTGAACCGAATATAAGAGCACATAAAGATATCATCCACTATGACCAAGTAGGCTTCATGCCAGGCATGCAAGGGTGGTTCAATATACAGAAATCCATCAATGTAATCCACCATATGAACAAACTGAAGGAGAAAAACAATGTGGTCATCTCCTTAGATGCCGAAAAACATTTGACAAAATCCAACACCCGTTCATGTTTAATGTCTTGGAGAGATCAGGAATACAAGGCACATACCTAAACATAGTAAAGGCAATATACAGCAAGCCTATAGCCAACATCAAACTCAATGGAGAGAAACTTAAAGCAATCCCACTGAAATCAGGGACAAGACAAGGCTGCCCAGTGTCACCATATCTCTTCAACATAGTACTTGAAGTCCTAGCTAGAGCAATAAGACAAGTAAGAGAGATCAAGGAGATACAAATAAGAAAGGAAGAAGTCAAAGTTTCACTATTCACAGATGATATGATAGTATACCTGAGTGACCCCCAAAATTCAACCAGAGAACTCCTTCAGCTGATGAACACCTTCAGCAAAGTGGCTAGGTACAAAATTAACTCAAAAAATCAGAAGCCCTCTTGTACACCCAAGACAAAAGGGCCGAGAATGAAATCAGAGAAACAACACCCTTCACAATAGCCACTAATAACATAAAGTACCTTGGGGTGACTCTAACTAAGCAAGTGAAAGATCTGTTTGAAAAAAACTTCAAGTCTCTGAAGAAAGAAATTGAAGAAGACATCAGAAGATGAAAAGATCTCCCGTGCTCTTGGATCAGTAGGATTAAGATAGTGAAAATGGCCATTCTGCCAAAAGCAATCTACAGATTCAATGCAATTCCCATCAAAATACCAACACTATTCTTTCAGACACTGAAAGAAAAATTCTCAACTTCATATGGAGAAACAAAAAACCCAGAATCTCCAAAACAATCCTGTACAACAACAGATCATCTGGAGGTTATCTCCATCCCTGATCTCAAGCTTTACTACAGAGCAATAGTAATAAAAAACTGCATGGTATTGGCATAGAAACAGAAAGGTAGATCAATGGAACAGAATAGAAGACCCAGAAATAAACCTACCCACCTATGAATACTTGATTTTTGACAAAGAAGCCAAAACCATTCAATGGAAAAAAGACAGCATCTTCCACAAATGGTTCTGGTCCAACTGGATGTCTACATGTAGAAAAATGCAAATAGATCCATACTTATCACCCTGCACAAAAGTAAAGTTCAAGTGGATCAAAGACCTCAATATAAAACCAGACACACTAAATCAGTTAGAAGAAAAAGTGGGGAAGAGCCTATAACTTATTGGCACAGGAGACAATACTGATGGTATTCCTGAAGAGAATACCATCAGCACAAGCTGTAAGGGCAACAATCAATATGTGGGACCTCATGAAACTGAAAAGCTTCTGTAAAGCAAAAGACACTGTTGTCAGAACAAACCGACAGCCTACAGATTGGGAAAGGATCTTCACCAACCCTATATCTGACAGAAGGCTGATATCCAGAATATATAAAGAACTAAAGAAGTTAAAAGGCAATAATTCAAGCAATCCAATTAAAAAATGGGGTACAGAGCTAAACAGAGAATTCTTTGTGGAGGAATATCGAATGGCAGAGAAACACCTAAACAGATGGACAACATCCTTAGCCATCAGAGAAATGCAAATCAAAATGACCCTGAGATTTCACCTTATACCCAGAATGGCTAAGATCAAAAACTCAAGTGACAACACATGCTGGAGAGGTTGTGGAGAAAGGGGAACCCTCCTCCATTGCTGGTGGGAATGGAAACTTGTACAACCACTCTGGAAATCTGTCTGGCGCTTTCTCAGACAATTAGGAATACTGCTTCCTCAAGATCCAGCTATACCACTCTTAGGCATATATCCAAAAGATGCTCAAATTCATAACAAGGACATTTGCTCAACCATGTTTGTAGCAGCTTTATTTGTAATAGCCAGAACCTGGAAACAACCCAGAAGTCTGTCAGTTGAGGAATGGATACAGAAAATGTGGTACTTTTACACAATAGAATACTACTCAGCAATTAAAAACAAAGAAATCATGAAATTTGCAGGCAAATGGTGGGACCTAGAAAAGATCATCCTGAGTGAGGTATCCCAGGAGCAGAAAGACACACATGGTATATACTCACTTATAAGTGGGTACTAGACTTATAAGATAGGATAAATATGCTAAAATCTGCACACCTAAAGAAGATAAACAAGAAAGAGGACCAGGGGTAAGATGATCAGTCTTTACCTAGAAAGACAAATGCGATCAACATTGGAAGTAGGAGAAAACAGGGAATAGGACAGGAGCCTAATGTAGAAGGCCTCTGAAAGACTACTTAGCAGTGTATCAAAGCAGATGCTGAGACTAATAACCAAACCTTGGGCAGAGTGCAGGGAATCATATGAAAGAAGGGGGAGTAAGTATGACCTAGAGGGCACAGGAGCTCCAGAAGGATGAAATATATCAGGGTACAGGGTCTTCTATGAGACTGTTTCTCCAACAAAGGACCATGCATGGATATAACCAAAAACCCCTGCTCAGATGTAGCCCATGAAAGCTCATTATCCAAGTGGGTTCCCTAGTTTGGGGGACAAGGATTATTTCTGACATGAACTCAGTGACTGGTTCATTGATCTCCCCGTCCCCCCTCCCAAGAAAGGAGCAGCCTTGCTAGACCACAGATAAGGATATTGCAGCCAGTCCTGAAGATATCTGATAGGCTACGGTCAGATGGAAGGGGAGGAGGACTTCCCCTATCAGTGTTTGGAAGAACGCAGGGAGGAGATGAGGGAGGGAGGGTGGATTGGGAGGGAATACAAGCGAATGACCTGTGATTATAAATAAAATAAAATAAAATAAAAAGATCTCAAATATAAAGTACAAAATACTCCCAATTCGGAGAGAGATTTTTTACTTATATTTTCTTAAGACTCTTCTTGTAATTCAACATTTGAGGAGATACAGAAGACACTGAATGCTCACCCAACTTTAAAATAAGTTTATGGCCAGTAGGAGGTGGATACAGATTGCTTTATAAAAAATAAAAACTCATGTTTTTTTCTTTAGAAATTAAAAACAATTCAGTTGATGGTATAAACAATCAGATGAACCAAAAAGAAGCTAAATCTTTGACTAGTTGGAAATTAAGTGGTGCATTTTTTTTATGCTCAGCAAATGAGAACAATACAATGGAAGATGTAAGAGAAATACATTTATATCTCAGAATTACAAATCAGCTAATTTCACTTTCAGAAGAACACAAAGAGAATGGATTAAAGGAAATATTTTTAAGACCACTAGAGATCTAGGACTGAGAAAAAAATAAGTAATAGATATGAAAGTGATGACCAAATGTCAAAAATGATAAATGAAAAAGACCCAAACTAAGCCAAAACAGGAGTGTCACAAAAAGGAATGAAACACTCATTAACTAATGTCACAGTGAGAAAGAAATCTTAGGACCCTAAAGTGTCAAGTACGACACACACAAAGACTACATATCTTGTATGATTCCCTTTACACATAACATTTAATGTGGTAAATCCATGTGGGCAAACATTATTCCTTCTTAGATACTGCGGTATGAGAGGAGCAGGGACAAATGGCTCAAGAGGTTTAAGGTTTTCTGTTATTTGAAAGTGGGTCTCTCAGAGTTCCTGTGTTTGAAATTTAATCTTCAGTGGCACTGTGCTGGAATGTGGGGAGTAACAGCAAGGGCTTAGGTCCTAAAATCTCTGCCCCATGAAAGAGTTAGTGTCGTTATTGTGTGTGTGAATTTCCTATTGTAAGAGTAGGCTTGTTACAAAGTGACTTTGGCCTGCTCTCACCTCCTCTCACACTGTGCCGCTATTTTGCCTTGTGTACAAAAGCCCTCACCAGATGCAGCCTCTTCTCCAGAACTCGGGGAAATTAGTGTGTTCCTTTATGAATGGCATATTTCCCACTCTTCTATTTTACCAACACAAAATAGACTAGCAGGAGGTGAGTTTCTTAAAGTAATGAGCTTGTTTTGGAAGTACATGGAGGATCCAGTACCATGGTGCAGTGAGTCTGCTAAGTCCTACTGGACTATATGTTTTAAAATAGTTTTATGTTTTAAATATGGGTCATTGTTGCTTGTTTTTTACATTTATTTATTATTATTATTTTCGTGCTGTAAACTGAACCCAGGGTTCAGATATACTTCTCAAGTGGCTCTGTGGCTAAGCAATGCATTCAACTGTCCCCTCGACTTAGAAGAAGATAAGAATTTTACTCCATCTGTGGGAAACCCACAGAACTGTACTTGGAACTATTTCTGACAAAGGAAAACAAAACAAAACAAAACAAAACAAAAAAAAAACTCACACATCGTTTTGAATGGAATTTTAGAATTTTCATACATAAAGAAAAACATCTAAAAACCTCCAGACGAAAGTGAATAATTCACATGTAAGAAAGAATGGTAGATAGAAAACTCCTTTCTGTAAATGAGTGAGTTCAGGAAGGCATGTAAAGGTTAGAAAGTTTGCATTAACACACCCTGCTCTCTCAAGAACTAAACCTGTGCTTGCTTCCCAACGCCCAGGTAGTGCAGCTTACAGCCTATAACTTTTCCACATTTATCACTATGCTAACAAGCATCACAGAAAATTACTGACCAGGGATCCACATGGCACAACTCTCTGTCAAGGAGCAAGGAGCACAAAGGAAAGCCCTGCGTCAGCAGGAGAAAGAGTTGCAATGGTGCTCCATGAACCTGAAATATCTCATGCCTACAGCTACAACAAGCACTGAACAGAGTCTACTTCTAGCCAGACTAACAGTAATCTTCTTATGAAAGGCCTGTTTCCCTCAGTTCCTATTGCCCACAACAGTACATTGTAAGACATGTCAAAGGATGTAGGCAGAGAGAATAAGGATAAGTTTGAAAAGGCAGAGCAATTACTAGAACCAGACACAAATATAATGCAGCTATTTAATTATCAGACAGAAAATTTTAAACAACTATAATTAATGTGTTAAAAATTCTCATGGAAAAATGCAGAGGAGATATGTAATGGAAGCAGATAGGTATCCTTAGGAAATCAAAACAAAACATACAGCCAGGAAGAGTAGATGTAATAAAAAAGAATGAACACAGAAACACACACACGCACGCATGCACACATGCACACAGGCACACACACGCACATAAACGACGCTCTGCACATTCAATCTTCATAGAGCCAAACTCAAAGAAAGATATTTGAAAGAACAAAATCATAGTCTTTCAAATTCCCAGGTTACATGAACGTGAAATAAGTAGATAGATAGGTAGATAGATAGATAGATAGATAGATAGATAGATAGATAGATAGATAGATAGAT
>NW_026596079.1:22556440-22558087 GCF_907164565.1 Psammomys obesus | reverse complement strand
GATAGATAGATAGATAGATAGATAGATAGATAGATAGATAGATAGATGATAGATAGACAAAGCCTATACTGAAGTAAATTTCATCCCTCTCGTGCACTCTGTGTCTCTTTCTAGCTCATTCTCTGTCTCTCTCTTTCTCCCTTCTTCTCTGCATGTGTGTGTGTGTCCATATTATATACAATAAAACAATAAGGGTAATCATGGGAATGGGAATTTAAAATAAGGAATGTAGCTTCTAAATCATTATATGAACAAAGACAAAAAAGGTGTTATCAACAAATATGTGTTATATTTATGCTGATGACTTGAGGTCATTAAAAACAAGATAGATAGTTGTTCAATAAAATTATATTTTCTTATAGTGTCCAGTAAAAACAAACTCTGCATATTTCTATAGATACTCATATATATTTAAATGCACTTTAAAAATTGCCTCTAGCAAAAGGAAATGAGTTGAAGAGAAGGAGGAGAAACATTTTCCTGCCTGTATTATGTGAATGAACACTCATAAAAAGCTGATGTAATTTGAAAAATGATTTTTGTAAAACCATCAGCGTCCCCTAAATAGATTTTACTTTAATATTCAAAACAATGTGATAGGTCTGAATTCCTCATTTCTCACTGTACATATAAGAACAAAGTTGATGTTAATACAAAAATACAAATTATTTTTCTCCACAAAAACTTTCAAGTGTCACATTAGGAAACAAAGCTTTCAAGTGAAACAATTTGTTCCTGGAACACAATTTTTCATTTAAATATAATCTCCATTTTGAAGTAAAAACTAGGTGCAATATGATCCCACTGGTCTTGACTCACAAACCTCAAGCACCATGTGCAGTCATGAAAGGAACCACATCAAAGTAGAACCAACTCGTGGGGGATTCAAGGCAATTGCATCAGCCACACGTGACTTATCTGTGGACCAGTGAGGAGCAAGTAGAGTAGCACAGAGGTACCAGGAAAAACCATCAGGGAGAAGTCAACTTTTCAAAGGACATGAAGAAGCAGAAATCTGAAAAGCCCAGATATGCCATGAATTCCACTCCCTCTTTGGAGAATTACTTTCATTGAATTAAAACGAAAATAAATATCTGTTCATTGTACTTCAAGGCATTGTCCTCACAAACTAAGAAAACTTTCATTTTCATATTTCAGTAAAAAATAACTCCATTCTCTTTTATTTTTGCTCATCATTAATCAGATAATACCTATGATAACTCAAACATTTAAAGATATTTTTGGAAACTAACATATGTGCTTTATAATCTAGAAATTGTGTTCAGCAAAATGTGAAGACACTGCAGAATTAGTTAGAAAGAAGCATGAGTAAAAAGTAATATGGAAATCTATAATATTGCAGCATATATATATATATATACATATATATATGTATTATATATTATATTATATTAATTATATTATATTATATTATATTAATTATATTATATTATATTATATTAATTATATTATATTATATTATATTATATTATATTATATTATATTATATTATATTATATTATATTATATTATATTATATTATATTATATTATATTATATTATATTATATTATATTATATTATATTATATTAATTATATTATATCATATCATATCATATCATATCATATCATATCATATCATATCAT